>NW_028270296.1:255000-312500 GCF_037043375.1 Chiloscyllium plagiosum | reverse complement strand
TGAGTGAGTGTGAGAGTGAGTGAGTGAGAGTAGAGGAGTGAGAGTGAGAGTGAGTGAGAGTGAAGAGAGTGAGAGAGAGTGAGAGAGTGTGAGAGTGAGAGTGAGTGAGAGTGAGTGAGAGTGAGTGAGTTAGAGGGAGTGAGAGTGATAGTGAGTGAGAGTGTGAGTGAGTGAGAGTGAGAGTGAGTGAGAGTGAGAGTGAGTGAGAGTGAGAGTGAGAGTGAGTGAGAGTGAGTGAGAGTGAGAGTGAGTGAGAGTGAGAGTGAGAGAGAGAGTGAGTGAGAGTGAGTGAGAGTGAGAGTGAGTGAAAGTGAGAGAGAGTTAGAGTGAGAGTGAGTGAGAGAGAGTGAGAGTGAGAGTGGGAGTGAGTGAGAGTGAGAGTGAGTGGGAGTGAGTGATTGAGAGTGAGTGAGAGTGAGAGTGAGAGAGAGTGAGAGTGAGAGAGAGTGAGAGTGAGTGAGAGAGAGAATGAGAGTGAGTGTGAGTGAGTGAGAGTGAGAGTGAGAGAGATTGAGAGTGAGAATGAGTGAGAGTGAGAGTGAGAGTGAGTGAGAGTGAGGAGTGAGTGAGAGAGAGTGTGAGAGTGAGTGAGAGTGAGTGAGAGTGAGAGTGAGTGAGAAAGAGTGAGCGTGTTAGGGTGAGAGTGAGTGAGAGTGAGTGAGAGTGAGAGTGAGTGTGAGTGAGAGTGAGAGTGAGTGAGAGAGTGAGTGAGTGAGGAGTGAGAGTGAGTGAGAGTGAGAGTGAGTGAGAGTGAGTGAGAGTGAGTGAGTGTGAGAGTGAGAGAGAGTGATTGAGAGAGATTGAGAGTGTGAGAGTGGAGTGAGTGAGTGAGTGAGTGTGAGAGTGAGAGAGAGTGTGAGGATGTGAGATGAGAGTGAGTGTGAGTTGGAGAGTGGTGGAGTGGTGTGTGTGTGTGGGTGAGGTGTGTGAGTGTGAGGTGTGTGAGTGAGTGTGAGTGGAGTGAGGGTGGAGGTGTGTGAGTGAGAGTGAGTGAGAGTGAGAGTGTTGAGAGTGAGAGGGAGTGAGTTGAGAGTGAGAGGTGAGTGGTGAGTGGTGTGAGTGGGTGTGAGTGGGTGAGAGTGAGTGAGAGTGTTGAGAGTGAGTGTGAGAGTGAGTTGAGAGGTGAGAGAGAGTGAGAGAGTGAGAGAGGTGAGTGAGAGTGAGTGAGAGTGGTGAGAGTGTGTGTGAGGGAGTGAGGAGTGAGTGTGAGAGTGAGTGTGAGTTGAGAGTGTGAGAGTGAGTGAGTGAGTGAGAGTGAGAGTGAGTGAGAGTGAGTGAGTGGAGTGAGTGTGGTGAGAGTTGGTGTTGGTGAGAGGTGAGTGTGTGTGAGTGTGTGTGGAGTGGAGAGGGAGAGTGAGTGTGAGAGAGTGAGTGAGAGTGAGTGAGAGTGAGAGTGAGGAGTGAGAGTGGAGTGAGTGAGAGTGAGTGAGGTGAGAGTGGAGTGAGTGAGTGGTGAGTGAGAGTGAGTGGAGGGTGAGGTGTGGTGTGAGAGTGAGTGAGTGAGGTGAGTGAGTGAGAGTGAGAGTGAGTGAGAGGTGTGTGTGGAGTGAGGGAGTGGAGTGTGAGTGTGAGAGTGGTGAGAGTGAGAGTGAGATGTGAGTGAGAGTGAGGAGTGAGAGTGAGAGTGAGTGAGAGTGAGGTGAGTGAGAGGAGTGATGAGTGAGTGAGAGAGAGTGATGAGAGAGTGAGAGTGAGTGTGAGAGTGAGAGTGAGAGTGAGAGTGAGTGAGAGTGAGAGTGAGAGTGAGAGAGTGAGTGAGTGAGAGGTGAGTGTGGGTGAGAGTGTGAGAGTGAGTGAGGTGAGGTGAGTGAGTGGTGAGTGATGTGAGGAGTGAGAGTGAGTGAGAGTGAGGTGGAGTGAGAGTGTGATGAGAGTGGAGTGAGAGAGTGAGAGTGAGAGTTAGTGTGAGAGTGAGAGTGAGTGAGAGTGTCAGTGAGAGAGAGTGAGAGAGAGTGAGAGAGTGAGAGTGAGAGAGAGTGAGAGTGAGTGAGAGTGAGAGAGAGAGTGAGTAAGAGTGAGAGTGAGTGAGAGTGAGAGTTGAGAGTGTGTGAGAGAGTGAGTGAGAGTGAGTGATTGAGAGTGAGAGTGAGAGTGAGTGAGTGAGAGAGGAGTGAGAGTGAGTGAGAGTGAGTGAGCGGAGTGAGTGAGAGTGAGAGTGAGGTGAGTGTGAGTGAGTGAGGTGAGTGAGTGAGTGGAGGTGAGTGAGAGTGAGAGTGAGTGAGTGAGAGAGTGAGAGTGAGAGTGAGTGAGAGTGTGAGTGTGAGTGAGAGTGAGAGAGTGAGAGAGAGAGTGAGAGTGAGAGTGAGTGAGAGTGTGAGTGGAGAGTGAGTGAGAGTGAGGAGTGAGTGAGAGTGAGAGTGAGTGAGAGTGAGATGTGAGTGAGTGTGAGAGTGAGTGAGGTGAGAGGGTGTGAGTGAGGTGAGTGAGAGTGAGAGTGAGAGTGAGAGTGAGTGAGAGTGAGAGTGTGAGTGTGAGAGTGAGAGAGTGAGGTGAGAGTGAGTGAGTGAGAGAGAGAGTGAGAGTGAGAGAGTGAGTGAGTGAGTGTGAGTGGAGAGTGAGAGTGAGTGAGTGAGTGAGATGTGAGTGGTGAGTGAGAGTGAGAGTGGAGTGAGGAGTGAGTGTGAGTGGTGAGTGAGTGTGAGGGAGTGAGTGAGGAGTTGAGTGAGTGAGTGTGAGTGAGTGGGTGTGTGAGGTGAGGAGTGAGAGAGTGAGTGAGAGTGAGAGGAGTGAGAGTGAGAGTGGTGAGAGTGAGAGTGAGTGAGAGAGTGAGAGTGAGAGTGAGTGGTGAGGTGATGAGTGGAGAGTGGAGTGAGTGAGAGTGTGTGAGTGATGAGTGAGGTGAGTGAGTGAGTGAGAGTGAGTGAGAGTGAGGTGAGTGGTGAGTGAGTGAGGTGAGTGAGAGTGAGGAGTGAGAGTGTGTGTGTGAGTGTGTGAGGTGTGAGAGGTGTGAGAGTGAGGAGTGTGTGAGTGAGAGTGAGTGTGTGAGGTGTGAGTGGTGAGTGAGAGTGAGTGGTGGGTTGGTGAGTGAGAGTGAGTGAGAGTGTCAGTGAGAGAGAGTGAGAGAGAGTGAGAGAGAGTGAGAGTGTGAGAGAGTGAGAGTGAGTGAGAGTGAGAGAGAGAGAGTGAGTGAGAGTGAGAGTGAGTGAGAGTGAGTGAGAGTGTGAGTGTGTGTGAGAGAGTGAGTGAGAGTGAGTGTTTGAGAGTGAGAGTGAGAGTGAGCGAGAGTGAGAGTGTGAGAGAGTGAGAGTGAGAGCGAGAGTGAGTGAGAGTGAGTGAGAGTGAGTGAGAGTGAGAGAGAGTGAGAGTGAGTGAGAGTGAGAGTGAGCAGGAGTGAGTGAGAGTGAGAGTGAGTGAGAGTGAGAGTGAGAGAGAGTGAGAGTGATGAGAGAAAGTGAGAGTGAGTGAGAGTGAGTGAGAGTGAGAGAGTGAGAGTGAGAGTGAGTGAGAGTGAGAGTGAGAGAGTGAGAGAGTGAGTGAGAGTGATGAGAAGTGAGTGAGTGAGTGAGTGAGTGAGTGTGAGTGAGTGAGAGTGAGAGTGAGAGTGAGTGAGTGAGAGGTGAGGAGAGTGAGAGAGATAGAGAGTGAGAGAGAGTGAGAGAGTTTGAGAGTGAGAGTGAGTGAGTTAGAGGGAGTGAGAGTGATAGTGAGTGAGAGTGTGAGTGAGTGAGAGTGAGAGTGAGTGAGTGAGAGTGAGTGAGAGTGAGAGTGAGAGAGAGTGAGAGTGAGTGAGAGTGAGAGTGAGTGAGAGTGAGAGTGAGAGAGAGAGTGAGTGAGAGTTAGTGAGAGTGAGAGTGAGAGTGAGTGAGAGTGAGAGAGAGTTAGAGTGAGAGAGAGAGTGGTGAGAGTGAGTGAGAGTGAGAGAGAGTGAGAGTGAGAGTGAGAGAGAGTGAGAGTGAGAGAGCGTGAGAGTGAGTGAGAGAGAGTGATAGTGAGAGTGGGAGTGAGTGAGAGTGAGAGTGAGAGAGAGTGAGAGTGAGTGAGTGAGAGGTGAGTGAGTGAAAGTGAGTGATTGAGAGTGAGTGAGAGTGAGAGTGAGAGAGAGTGAGAGTGAGAGAGTGAGAGTGAGTGAGAGAGAGAATGAGAGTGAGTGTGAGTGAGTGAGAGTGAGAGTGAGAGAGATTGAGAGTGAGAATGAGTGAGAGTGAGAGTAAGAGTGAGTGAGAGTGAGAGAGTGAGTGAGAGAGAGAGTGAGAGTGAGTGAGAGTGAGAGTGAGTGAGAAAGAGTGAGCGTGTGAGGGTGAGAGTGAGTGAGAGTGAGTGAGAGTAGAGTGAGTGAGAGTGAGAGTGAGTGTGAGTGAGTGAGTGAGTGAGAGTGAGAGTGTGAGTGAGTGTGAGAGTGAGAGGGAGTGTTGAGGAGATGTGAGAGTGAGTGTGAGTGAGTGAGAGTGAGTGAGAGTGAGTGAGTGTGAGAGTGAGAGTGAGTGATGTGAGAGAGAGTGTGGTGAGTGGAGAGTGAGTGAGAGTGAGTGTGTGAGTGAGAGTGAGAGTGTGAGTGAGTGTGAGTGTGAGGTGAGTGAGAGTGAGTGAGAGTGAGAGTGTGAGTGAGGATAGTGAGAGAGTGAGGAGTGAGGTGAGTGAGGTGAGAGTGGGAGAGTGAGTGAGGGAGTGAGTGAGTGGAGTGAGTGAGTGAGAGTGAGTGAGGGAGTGAGAGTGAGTGAGAGTGAGAGTGAGAGAGAGTGAGAGGAGAGTGAGTGAGAGTGAGTGAGAGTGAGTGAGTGAGGTGAGAGTGAGAGTGAGAGTGTGAGTGAGAGTGAGTGAGAGTGAGTGAGTGAGAGTGAGAGTGAGAGAGTGAGAGTGAGTGAGTGAGTGAGAGTGAGAGTGAGTGAGAGAGTGAGAGTGAGAGTGAGAGTGAGTGAGAGTGTGAGAGTGAGTGAGAGTGAGAGTGAGAGAGAGAGAGTGAGAGTGAGAGGTGTGAGAGAGAGTGAGAGGTGAGTGAGTAGTGTGAGAGGGAGTGAGTGAGTGAGAGTGAGAGTGAGAGAGTGAGTGAGAGTGAGAGTGAGTGAGAGTGAGAGTGAGAGTGAGGAGTGTGAGAGTGGGAGTGAGAGAGTGAGAGTGAGGAGTGAGAGTGAGTGAGTGAGTGAGAGTGAGAGTGAGTGAGTGAGAGGAGTGAGAGTGAGTGAGAGAGTGAGTGAGAGAGTGAGAGAGAGTGAGAGTGTGAGAGAGTGATGTGTGGTGTGAGAGTGAGGTGAGAGTGAGAGAGTGAGGAGTGAGAGTATTGAGAGAAGTGAGAGTGAGTGAGGAGTGAGGTGAGTGAGAGTGAGTGGAGTGAGTGTGAGTGAGGAGTGAGGGTGAGAGTGAGAGTGAGAGTGAGAGTGAGTGTGAGGGAGTGAGAGTGAGTGAGATGGAGAGTGAGAGTGAGAGGTGAGAGAGAGTGAGTGAGAGTGAATGAGAGAGTGAGAGTGAGTGAGAGTGAGAGTGAGAGTGAGTGAGTGAGAGTGAGAGTGAGTGAGAGTGTGAGAGTGAGAGTGAGTGAGTGAGTGAGAGTGAGAGTGAGGAGAGAGTGAGGTGAGAGTGTGAGAGTGAGTGAGTGAGTGAGAGAGTGAGTGAGAGTGAGGTGATAGTGAGTGAGAGTGAGAGTGAGAGTGAGTGTGAGTGAGAGAGAAGTGTGAGAGTGAGTGAGTGTGAGAGTGAGAGTGAGTGTTGTGAGTGTGAGTGAGTGAGAGTGTCAGTGAGAGAGTGAGAGAGAGTGAGAGAGAGTGAGAGTGAGAGAGAGTGAGAGTGGTGAGAGTGAGAGAGAGAGTGAGTGAGAGTGACAGTGAGTGAGAGTGAGAGAGAGTGAGAGTGTGTGTGAGAGAGTCAGTGAGAGTGAGTGCTTGAGTGAGAGTGAGAGTGAGTGAGAGTGAGAGTGTGAGAGAGTGAGAGTGAGAGTGAGTGAGAGTGAGAGTGAGCGAGAGTGAGTGAGAGTGAGAGTGAGAGTGAGTGCGAGTGAGAGTGAGAGAGTGAGAGAGAGTGAGAGTGATGAGAGAAAGTGAGAGTGAGTGAGAGTGAGAGTGAGTGAGTGTGAGAGTGAGTGAGAGTGAGAGAGAGAGTGTGAGTGAGAGTGAGAGTGAGAGGAGTGAGAGAGATAGAGAGTGAGAGAGAGTGAGAGAGTGTGAGAGTGAGTGAGAGTGAGAGTGAGAGTGAGTGAGAGTGAGAGAGAGTGAGAGTGAGTGAGAGTCAGAGTGAGTGTGAGTGAGAGTGAGAGAGAGTGCGTGAGAGTGAGTGAGAGTGAGAGTGAGTGAGTTAGAGGGAGTGAGAGTGATAGTGAGTGAGAGTGTGAGTGAGTGAGAGTGAGAGTGAGTGAGAGTGAGAGTGAGAGAGAGTGAGAGTGAGAGAGAGTGAGAGTGAGTGAGAGTGAGAGTGAGAGAGAGAGAGTGAGTGAGAGTGAGAGTGAGAGTGAGTGAGAGAGAGTTAGAGTGAGAGAGAGTGAGTGAGATTGAGAGAGAGTGAGTGTGAGAGTGAGAGTGAGTGAGAGTGAGAGTTAGAGAGAGTGAGAGTGAGTGAGAGAGAGTGAGAGTGAGAGTGGGAGTGAGTGAGAGTGAGAGTGAGAGAGAGTGAGAGTGAGTGAGAGAGAGAGTGAGTGAGTGAGAGTGAGTGATTGAGAGTGAGTGAGAGTGAGAGTGAGAGAGAGTGAGTGAGAGTGAGTGAGAGTGAGAGTGAGTGAGTGCGAGAGAGAGTTAGAGTGAGAGAGAGAGTGAGTGAGAGTGAGTGAGATTGAAGAGAGTGAGAGTGAGAGTGAGAGTGAGTGAGAGTGAGAGTGGAGTGAGAGAGAGTGAGAGTGAGAGAGAGTGAGAGTGAGTGAGAGAGAGAGTGAGTGAGTGAGAGTGAGTGATTGAGAGTGAGTGAGAGTGAGAGTGAGAGAGAGTGAGAGTGAGAGAGATTGAGAGTGACAATGAGTGAGAGTGAGAGTGAGAGTGAGTGAGAGTGAGAGAGTGAGAGAGAGAGTGAGAGTGAGTGAGTGAGTGAGAGTGAGTGAGAAAGAGTGAGCGTGTGAGGGTGAGAGTGAGTGAGAGTGAGTGAGAGTGAGAGTGAGTGAGAGTGAGAGTGAGTGAGAGAGGAGTGAGAGTGAGTGTGAGTGTGAGTGAGAGTGAGAGTGAGTGAGAGTGAGTGAGAGTGAGTGAGAGTGAGTGAGAGTGAGAGTGAGATAGAGTGATTGAGAGAGAATGTGAGAGTGAGAGTGAGAGTGAGAGTGAGTGAGAGTGAGTGAGAGTGAGTGAGAGTGAGAGAAAGTGATTGAGAGAGAATGTGAGAGTGAGAGTGAGAGTGAGTGAGAGAGAGTGAGACAGAGTGAGAGTGAGTGAGTGAGTGAGAGAGAGTGAGAGTGAGAGTGAGTGAGAGTGAGAGTGAGAGAGAGTGAGTGAGAGTGAGAGTGGGAGTGAGAGAGAGTGAGAGAGAGTGAGAGTGAGAGTGAGTGAGAGTGAGTGAGAGTGATTGAGAGTGAGAGTGAGTGAGAGTGAGTGAGAGTGAGTAAGAGTGAGAGTGAGTGAGACCGAGAGTGAGAGTGAGAGAGAGTGAGAGGGAGAGTGAATGAGTGTGAGAGAGAGTGAGTGAGAGTGAGAGTGAGAGTGAGTGAGAGTGAGAGAGTGAGTGAGAGTGAGAGTGAGAGTGAGTGAGAGTGAGAGTGAGAGTGAGTGAGAGTGAGAGTGAGTGAGCGAGAGTGAGAGAGAGAGTGAGTGAGAGAGTGAGAGTGAGTGAGAGTGTGAGTGAGAGTGAGAGTGAGTGAGAGTGAGAGTGAGAGAGAGTGAGTGAGAGTGAGTGAGAGTGAGAGTGAGTGAGTTAGAGGGAGTGAGAGTGATAGTGAGTGAGAGTGTGAGTGAGTGAGAGTGAGAGTGAGTGAGAGTGAGAGTGAGTGAGAGTGAGAGTGAGAGAGAGTGAGATTGAGTGAGAGTGAGAGTGAGTGAGAGTGAGTGAGAGAGAGAGTGAGAGTGAGTGAGAGTGAGAGTGAGAGTGAGTGAGAGAGAGTTAGAGTGAGAGAGAGAGTGAGTGAGATTGAGAGAGAGTGAGAGTGAGAGTGAGAGTGAGTGAGAGTGAGAGTTAGAGAGAGTGAGAGTGAGTGAGAGACAGTGAGAGTGAGAGTGGGAGTGAGTGAGAGTGAGAGTGAGAGAGAGTGAGAGTGAGTGAGAGAGAGTGAGTGAGTGAGAGTGAGTGATTGAGAGTGAGTGAGAGTGAGAGTGAGAGAGAGAGTGAGTGAGAGTGAGTGAGAGTGAGAGTGAGTGAGTGCGAGAGAGAGTTAGAGTGAGAGAGAGAGTGAGTGAGAGTGAGTGAGATTGAAAGAGAGTGAGAGTGAGAGGAGTGAGAGTGAGAGTGGGAGTGAGTGAGAGTGAGAGTGAGAGAGAGTGAGAGTGAGTGAGAGAGAGTGAGTGAGTGAGAGTGAGTGATTGAGAGTGAGTGAGAGTGACAGTGAGAGAGAGTGAGAGTGAGAGAGAGTGAGAGTGAGTGAGAGAGTGAATGAGAGTGAGTGTGAGTGAGAGTGAGAGAGATTGAGAGTGACAATGAGTGAGAGTGAGAGTGAGAGTGAGTGAGAGAGTGAGTGAGAGAGAGAGTGAGAGTGAGTGAGAGTGAGTGAGAGTGAGTGAGAGTGAGAGTGAGTGAGAAAGAGTGAGCGTGTGAGGGTGAGAGTGAGTGAGAGTGAGTGAGAGTGAGAGTGAGTGAGAGTGAGAGTGAGTGAGAGAGTGAGTGAGAGTGAGTGTGAGTGTGAGTGAGAGTGAGAGTGAGTGAGAGTGAGTGAGAGTGAGTGAGAGTGAGTGAGAGTGAGAGTGAGAGAAAGTGATTGAGAGAGAATGTGTGAGTGAGAGTGAGAGTGAGTGAGAGAGAGTGAGAGAGAGTGAGAGTGAGAGTGAGTGAGAGTGAGAGAGAGTGAGAGTGAGAGTGAGTGAGAGTGAGAGTGAGAGAGAGTGAGTGAGAGTGAGAGTGGGAGTGAGAGAGAGTGAGAGAGAGTGAGAGTGAGAGTGAGTGAGAGTGAGAGTGAGAGTGATTGAGAGAGAGAGTGAGTGAGAGTGAGTGAGAGTGAGTAAGAGTGAGAGTGAGTGAGAGCGAGAGTGAGAGTGAGAGAGAGTGAGAGGGAGAGTGAATGAGTGTGAGAGAGAGAGTGAGTGAGAGTGAGAGTGAGAGTGAGTGAGAGTGAGAGAGTTAGTGAGAGTGAGAGTGAGAGTGAGTGAGAGTGAGAGTGAGAGTGAGTGAGAGTGAGAGTGAGTGCGCGAGAGTGAGAGAGAGAGAGTGAGTGAGAGAGTGAGAGTGAGTGAGAGTGTGAGTGAGAGAGAGAGTGAGTGAGAGTGAGTGAGAGAGAGTGCCAGAGAGTGAGAGTGAGAGAGAGTGAGAGAGAGTGAGAGTGAGAGTGAGTGAGAGTGAGAGGGAGAGAGAGTGAGAGTGAGAGTGAGAGTGAGAGAGAGTGAGAGAGAGTGAGATTGAGTGAGAGTGAGAGCGAGAGTGAGTGAGAGTGAGAGTGTGTGAGAGTGAGAGTGAGTGAGAGTGAGATTCAGAGAGAGTGAGAGTGAGAGCGAGTGAGAGAGAGTGAGAGTGAGAGTGAGGGGTGTGAGAGTGAGTGAGAGTGAGAGAGAGAGTGAGCGAGTGAGTGAGAGTGAGTGAGAGTGAGAGAGTGAGTGAGAGTGAGAGTGAGAGTGAGTGAGAGTGAGAGTGAGAGAGAGTCAGCGTGAGTGAGAGTGAGAGAGAGAGTGAGTGAGAGAGTGAGAGTGAGTGAGAGTGTGAGTGAGAGTGAGAGTGAGTGAGAGTGAGTGAGAGAGAGTGCCAGAGAGTGAGAATGAGAGAGAGTGAGAGAGTGAGAGTGAGAGTGAGTGAGAGTGAGAGGGAGAGAGAGTGAGAGTGAGAGTGAGTGAGAGTGAGAGTGAGAGTGAGAGAGAGTGAGAGAGAGTGAGATTGAGTGAGAGTGAGAGCGAGAGTGAGTGAGAGTGAGAGTGAGTGTGAGAGTGAGAGTGAGTGAGAGTGAGATTCAGAGAGAGTGAGAGTGAGAGCTAGTGAGAGAGAGTGAGAGTGAGGGGGAGTGAGAGTGAGTGAGAGTGAAAGTGAGAGAGAGTGAGAGTGAGTGAGAGTGAGTGAGAGTGAGAGTGAGAGAGAGTGAGAGTGAGAGAGAGTGCGAGTGAGTGAGAGTGTGAGTGAGAGTGAGAGAGATTGAGTGTGAGAATGAGTGAGAGTGAGAGTGAGAGAGAGTGAGAGCGAGAGAGAGTGAGAGAGAATGAGAGTGAGTGTGAGTGAGTGAGTGAGAGAGATTGAGAGTGAGAATGAGTGAGAGTGAGAGTGAGTGAGAGTGAGAGACTGAGTGTGAGAGAGAGTGAGTGAGAGTGAGAGTGGGAGTGAGTGAGAGTGAGAGTGAGAGAGAGTGAGAGTGAGTGAGAGAGAGAGTCAGTGAGTGAGAGTGAGTGATTGAGAGTGAGTGAGAGTAGGAGTGAGAGAGAGTGAGAGTGAGAGAGAGTGAGAGTGAGTGAGAGAGAGAATGAGAGTGAGTGTGAGTGAGAGTGAGAGAGATTGAGAGTGAGAATGAGTGAGAGTGAGAGTGAGAGTGAGTGAGAGTGAGAGAGTGAGTGAGAGAGAGAGTGAGTGTGAGTGAGAGTGAGTGAGAGTGAGAGTGAGTGAGAAAGAGTGAGCGTGTGAGGGTGAGAGTGAGTGAGAGTGAGTGAGAGTGAGAGTGAGTGAGAGTGAGAGTGAGTGAGAGAGTGAGTGAGAGTGAGTGTGAGTGTGAGTGAGAGTGAGAGTGAGTGAGAGTGAGTGAGAGTGAGTGAGAGTGAGTGAGAGTGAGAGTGAGATAGAGTGATTGAGAGAGAATGTGAGAGTGAGAGTGAGAGTGAGTGTGAGTGAGAGAGAGTGAGAGAGAGTGAGAGCGAGAGTGAGTGAGAGAGTGAGAGTGAGTGAGAGTGTGAGTGAGAGTGAGAGTGAGAGAGAGTGAGTGAGAGTGAGAGTGAGTGAGAGTGAGAGTGAGAGAAAGTGATTGAGAGAGAATGTGAGAGTGAGAGTGAGAGTGAGTGAGAGAGAGTGAGAGAGAGTGAGAGTGAGAGTGAGTGAGAGTGAGAGAGAGTGAGAGTGAGAGTGAGTGAGAGTGAGAGTGAGAGAGAGTGAGTGAGAGTGAGAGTGGGAGTGAGTGAGAGTGAGAGAGTGAGTGAGAGTGAGAGTGAGAGTGAGTGAGAGTGAGTGTGAGAGTGAGTGAGAGTGAGAGTGAGTGAGCGAGAGTGAGTGAGAGAGTGAGTGAGAGAGTGAGAGTGAGTGAGAGTGTGAGTGAGAGTGAGAGTGAGTGAGAGTGAGTGAGAGAGAGTGCCAGAGAGTGAGAGTGAGAGAGAGTGAGAGAGAGTGAGAGTGAGAGTGAGTGAGAGTGAGAGGGAGAGAGAGTGAGAGTGAGAGTGAGTGAGAGTGAGAGTGAGAGTGAGAGAGAGTGAGAGAGAGTGAGATTGAGTGAGAGTGAGAGCGAGAGTGAGTGAGAGTGAGAGTGAGTGTGAGAGTGAGAGTGAGTGAGAGTGAGATTCAGAGAGAGTGAGAGTGAGAGCTAGTGAGAGAGAGTGAGAGTGAGAGTGAGGGGGAGTGAGAGTGAGGGAGAGTGAAAGTGAGAGAGAGTGAGAGTGAGTGAGAGTGAGTGAGAGTGAGAGTGAGAGAGAGTGAGAGTGAGAGAGAGAGTGCGAGTGAGTGAGAGTGTGAGTGAGAGTGAGAGAGATTGAGTGTGAGAATGAGTGAGAGTGAGAGTGAGAGAGAGTGAGAGTGAGAGAGAGTGAGAGAGAATGAGAGTGAGTGTGAGTGAGTGAGTGAGAGAGATTGAGAGTGAGAATGAGTGAGAGTGAGAGTGAGAGTGAGTGAGAGTGAGTGACAGTGAGAGTGTGAATGAGAGTGAGAGTGAGAGTGAGAGTGTGAATGAGAGTGAGAGTGAGTGAGAGTGAGAGTGAGAGAGAGTGAGAGTGATTGAGAGTGAGTGAGTGAGTGAGAGTGAGAGAGAGTGATTGAGAGTGAGAGTGTGAGAGTGAGTGAGAGTGAGCGTGAGAGTGAGTGAGAGTGAGAGTGAGTGTGAGTGAGAGTGAAAGTGTGAGAGTGAGTGAGAGTGAGAGAGAGTGAGAGTGAGAGTTAGTGTGAGAGTGAGAGTGAGTGAGAGTGTCAGTGAGAGAGAGTGAGAGAGAGTGAGAGAGAGTGAGTGATTGAGAGTGAGTGAGAGTGAGAGTGATAGAGAGAGTGAGTGAGAGTGAGTGAGAGTGAGAGTGAGTGAGTGCGAGAGAGAGTTAGAGTGAGAGAGAGAGTGAGTGAGAGTGAGTGAGATTGAAAGAGAGTGAGAGTGAGAGTGAGTGAGAGTGAGAGTGGGAGTGAGTGAGAGTGAGAGTGAGAGAGAGTGAGAGTGAGTGAGAGAGAGAGTGAGTGAGTGAGAGTGAGTGATTGAGAGTGAGTGAGAGTGAGAGTGAGAGAGAGTGAGAGTGAGAGAGAGTGAGAGTGAGTGAGAGAGAGAATGAGAGTGAGTGTGAGTGAGTGAGAGTGAGAGTGAGAGAGATTGAGAGTGACAATGAGTGAGAGTGAGAGTGAGTGTGAGTGAGAGAGAGTGAGAGAGAGTGAGAGCGAGAGTGAGTGAGAGAGTGAGAGTGAGTGAGAGTGTGAGTGAGAGTGAGAGTGAGAGAGAGTGAGTGAGAGTGAGAGTGAGTGAGAGTGAGAGTGAGAGAAAGTGATTGAGAGAGAATGTGAGAGTGAGAGTGAGAGTGAGTGAGAGAGAGTGAGAGAGAGTGAGAGTGAGAGTGAGTGAGAGTGAGAGAGAGTGAGAGTGAGAGTGAGTGAGAGTGAGAGTGAGAGAGAGTGAGTGAGAGTGAGAGTGGGAGTGAGTGAGAGTGAGAGAGTGAGTGAGAGTGAGAGTGAGAGTGAGTGAGAGTGAGTGTGAGAGTGAGTGAGAGTGAGAGTGAGTGAGCGAGAGTGAGTGAGAGAGTGAGTGAGAGAGTGAGAGTGAGTGAGAGTGTGAGTGAGAGTGAGAGTGAGTGAGAGTGAGTGAGAGAGAGTGCCAGAGAGTGAGAGTGAGAGAGAGTGAGAGAGAGTGAGAGTGAGAGTGAGTGAGAGTGAGAGGGAGAGAGAGTGAGAGTGAGAGTGAGTGAGAGTGAGAGTGAGAGTGAGAGAGAGTGAGAGAGAGTGAGATTGAGTGAGAGTGAGAGCGAGAGTGAGTGAGAGTGAGTGTGAGAGTGAGAGTGAGTGAGAGTGAGATTCAGAGAGAGTGAGAGTGAGAGCTAGTGAGAGAGAGTGAGAGTGAGAGTGAGGGGGAGTGAGAGTGAGGGAGAGTGAAAGTGAGAGAGAGTGAGAGTGAGTGAGAGTGAGTGAGAGTGAGAGTGAGAGAGAGTGAGAGTGAGAGAGAGAGTGCGAGTGAGTGAGAGTGTGAGTGAGAGTGAGAGAGATTGAGTGTGAGAATGAGTGAGAGTGAGAGTGAGAGAGAGTGAGAGTGAGAGAGAGTGAGAGAGAATGAGAGTGAGTGTGAGTGAGTGAGTGAGAGAGATTGAGAGTGAGAATGAGTGAGAGTGAGAGTGAGAGTGAGTGAGAGTGAGAGACTGAGTGTGAGAGAGAGTGAGTGAGAGTGAGAGTGAGTGAGAGAGAGTGACAGTGTGAGGGTGAGAGTGTGAGTGAGAGTTAGTGAGAGTGAGAGTGTTTGAGAGTGAGAGTGAGAGTGAGTGAGAGTGAGAGCGAGAGAGAGTGAGAGTGACAGTGAGAGTGAGTGTGAGTGAGAGAGAGTGAGAGAGAGTGAGAGCGAGAGTGAGTGAGAGAGTGAGAGTGCGTGAGAGTGTGAGTGAGAGTGAGAGTGAGTGAGAGTGAGTGAGAGTGAGTGAGTGTGAGAGAGAGTGATTGAGAGAGAATGTGAGAGTGAGAGTGAGAGTGAGTGAGAGAGAGTGAGAGAGAGTGAGAGTGAGAGTGTGAGTGAGATAGAGAGAGAGAGTGAGAGTGAGAGTGAGTGAGAGTGAGAGAGTGAGAGGGAGAGAGAGTGAGAGTGAGAGTGATCGAGAGTGAGAGAGAGAGTGAGAGAGAGTGAGAGGGAGAGTGAATGAGAGAGTGAGAGTGAGAGTGAGTGAGAGTGTGAATGAGAGTGAGAGTGAGTGAGAGTCAGAGTGAGTGAGTGAGAGTGAGAGTGAGAGAGAGTGATTGAGAGTGAGAGTGAGAGTGAGTGAGAGTGAGAGTGAGAGAGAGTGAGAGTGAGAGAGAGTGAGAGTGAGTGAGAGTGAGTGAGAGTGAGAGAGAGAGTGAGAGTGAGAGTGAGTGAGAGTGAGAGTGAGAGAGAGTGAGAGTGAGAGTTAGTGTGAGAGTGAGAGTGAGTGAGAGTGTCAGTGAGAGAGAGTGAGAGAGAGTGAGTGAGAGTGAGAGTGAGAGAGAGTGAGAGTGAGTGAGAGTGAGAGTGTGAATGAGAGTGAGAGTGAGAGTGAGAGTGTGAATGAGAGTGAGAGTGAGTGAGAGTGAGAGTGAGAGAGAGTGAGAGTGATTGAGAGTGAGTGAGTGAGTGAGAGTGAGAGAGAGTGATTGAGAGTGAGAGTGTGAGAGTGAGTGAGAGTGAGCGTGAGAGTGAGTGAGAGTGAGAGTGAGTGTGAGTGAGAGTGAAAGTGTGAGAGTGAGTGAGAGTGAGAGAGAGTGAGAGTGAGAGTTAGTGTGAGAGTGAGAGTGAGTGAGAGTGTCAGTGAGAGAGAGTGAGAGAGAGTGAGAGAGAGTGAGTGATTGAGAGTGAGTGAGAGTGAGAGTGATAGAGAGAGTGAGTGAGAGTGAGTGAGAGTGAGAGTGAGTGAGTGCGAGAGAGAGTTAGAGTGAGAGAGAGAGTGAGTGAGAGTGAGTGAGATTGAAAGAGAGTGAGAGTGAGAGTGAGTGAGAGTGAGAGTGGGAGTGAGTGAGAGTGAGAGTGAGAGAGAGTGAGAGTGAGTGAGAGAGAGAGTGAGTGAGTGAGAGTGAGTGATTGAGAGTGAGTGAGAGTGAGAGTGAGAGAGAGTGAGAGTGAGAGAGAGTGAGAGTGAGTGAGAGAGAGAATGAGAGTGAGTGTGAGTGAGTGAGAGTGAGAGTGAGAGAGATTGAGAGTGACAATGAGTGAGAGTGAGAGTGAGAGTGAGTGAGAGAGTGAGTGAGAGAGAGAGTGAGAGTGAATGAGAGTGAGTGAGAGTGAGAGTGAGTGAGAAAGAGTGAGCGTGTGAGGGTGAGAGTGAGTGAGAGTGAGTGAGAGTGAGAGTGAGTGAGAGTGAGAGTGAGTGAGAGAGTGAGTGAGAGTGAGTGTGAGTGTGAGAGAGAGTGAGAGTGAGTGAGAGAGAGAGTGAGTGAGTGAGAGTCAGTGATTGAGAGTGAGTGAGAGTGAGAGTGAGAGAGAGAGTGAGTGAGAGTGAGTGAGAGTGAGAGTGAGTGAGTGCGAGAGAGAGTTAGAGTGAGAGAGAGAGTGAGTGAGAGTGAGTGAGATTGAAAGAGAGTGAGAGTGAGAGTGAGAGTGAGTGAGAGTGAGAGTGGGAGTGAGTGAGAGTGAGAGTGAGAGAGAGTGAGAGTGAGTGAGAGAGAGAGTGAGTGAGTGAGAGTGAGTGATTGAGAGTGAGTGAGAGTGAGAGTGAGAGAGAGTGAGAGTGAGAGAGAGTGAGAGTGAGTGAGAGAGAGAATGAGAGTGAGTGTGAGTGAGTGAGAGTGAGAGTGAGAGAGATTGAGAGTGACAATGAGTGAGAGTGAGAGTGAGAGTGAGTGAGAGTGAGAGAGTGAGTGAGAGAGAGAGTGAGAGTGTGTGAGAGAGAGTTAGAGTGAGAGTGAGTGAGAAAGAGTGAGCGTGTGAGGGTGAGAGTGAGTGAGAGTGAGTGAGAGTGAGAGTGAGTGAGAGTGAGAGTGAGTGAGAGAGTGAGTGAGAGTGAGTGTGAGTGTGAGTGAGAGTGAGAGTGAGAGTGAGTGAGAGTGAGTGAGAGTGAGAGTGAGATAGAGTGATTGAGAGAGAATGTGAGAGTGAGAGTGAGAGTGAGAGTGAGTGAGAGTGAGTGAGAGTGAGTGAGAGTGAGAGTGAGAGAACATGATTGAGAGAGAATGTGAGAGTGAGAGTGAGTGAGAGAGAGTGAGAGAGAGTGAGAGTGAGAGTGAGTGAGAGTGAGAGAGAGTGAGAGTGAGTGAGAGTGAGAGAGAGTGAGTGAGAGTGAGAGTGGGAGTGAGAGAGAGTGAGAGAGAGTGAGAGTGAGAGTGAGTGAGAGAGGGAGTGAGAGTGATTGAGAGTGAGAGTGAGTGAGAGTGAGTAAGAGTGAGAGTGAGTGAGAGCGAGATTGAGAGTGAGAGAGAGTGAGAGGGAGAGTGAATGAGTGTGAGAGAGAGAGTGAGTGAGAGTGAGAGTGAGAGTGAGTGAGAGTGAGAGAGTGAGTGAGAGTGAGAGTGAGAGTGAGTGAGAGTGAGAGTGAGAGTGAGTGAGAGTGAGAGTGAGTGAGCGAGAGTGAGAGAGAGAGTGAGTGAGAGAGTGAGAGTGAGTGAGAGTGTGAGTGAGAGTGAGAGTGAGTGAGAGTGAGTGAGAGAGAGTGCCAGAGAGTGAGAGTGAGAGAGAGTGAGAGAGAGTGAGAGTGAGAGTGAGTGAGAGTGAGAGGGAGAGAGAGTGAGAGTGTGTGTGAGAGAGAGTGTGAGTGAGAGTGAGAGTGAGAGTGAGTGGGAGTGAGAGTGAGAGTGAGTGAAAGTGAGAGTGAGTGAGAGTGAGAGTGAGAGAGAGTGAGAGAGAGTGAGATTGAGTGAGAGCGAGAGTGAGTGAGAGTGAGAGTGAGTGTGAGAGTGAGAGTGAGTGAGAGTGAGATTCAGAGAGAGTGAGAGTGAGAGCTAGTGAGAGAGAGTGAGAGTGAGAGTGAGGGGGAGTGAGAGTGAGTGAGAGTGAAAGTGAGTGAGAGTGATAGTGAGTGAGAGTGAGTGAGAGTGAGAGTGAGAGAGAGTGAGAGTGAGAGAGAGTGCGAGTGAGTGAGAGTGTGAGTGAGAGTGAGAGAGATTGAGTGTGAGAATGAGTGAGAGTGAGAGTGAGAGAGAGTGAGAGTGAGAGAGAGTGAGAGAGAATGAGAGTGAGTGTGAGTGAGTGAGTGAGAGAGATTGAGAGTGAGAGTGAGTGAGAGTGAGAGTGAGAGTGAGTGAGAGTGAGAGACTGAGTGTGAGAGAGAGTGAGTGAGAGTGAGAGTAAGTGAGAGAGAGTGAGAGTGTGAGGGTGAGAGTGTGAGTGAGAGTTAGTGAGAGTGAGAGTGTTTGAGAGTGAGAGTGAGAGTGAGTGAGAGTGAGAGCGAGAGAGAGTGAGAGTGACAGTGAGAGTGAGTGTGAGTGAGAGAGAGTGAGAGAGAGTGAGAGCGAGAGTGAGTGAGAGAGTGAGAGTGCGTGAGAGTGTGAGTGAGAGTGAGAGTGAGTGAGAGTGAGTGAGTGAGAGTGAGAGTGAGAGAGAGTGATTGAGAGAGAATGTGAGAGTGAGAGTGAGAGTGAGTGAGAGAGAGTGAGAGAGAGTGAGAGTGAGAGTGTGAGTGAGATAGAGTGAGTGTGAGTGAGAGTGAGAGTGAGTGAGAGTGTGAGGGTGAGAGTGTGAGTGAGAGTTAGTGAGAGTGAGAGTGTTTGAGAGTGAGAGTGAGAGTGAGTGAGAGAGTGAGAGTGCGTGAGAGTGTGAGTGAGAGTGAGAGTGAGTGAGAGTGAGTGAGAGTGAGTGAGTGAGAGTGAGAGTGAGAGAGAGTGATTGAGAGAGAATGTGAGAGTGAGAGTGAGTGAGAGAGAGTGAGAGAGAGTGAGAGTGAGAGTGTGAGTGAGATAGAGTGTGTGTGAGTGAGAGTGAGAGTGAGTGAGAGTGAGAGTGAGAGAGTGAGAGTGAGTGAGAGTGAGAGTGAGAGTGATCGAGAGTGAGAGAGAGTGAGAGAGAGTGAGAGGGAGAGTGAATGAGAGAGTGAGAGTGAGAGTGAGTGAGAGTGTGAATGAGAGTGAGAGTGAGTGAGAGTCAGAGTGAGTGAGAGAGTGAGTGAGAGTGAGTGTGAGTGTGAGAGAGAGTGAGAGTGAGTGAGAGAGAGAGTGAGTGAGTGAGAGTCAGTGATTGAGAGTGAGTGAGAGTGAGAGTGAGAGAGAGAGTGAGTGAGAGTGAGTGAGAGTGAGAGTGAGTGAGTGCGAGAGAGAGTTAGAGTGAGAGAGAGAGTGAGTGAGAGTGAGTGAGATTGAAAGAGAGTGAGAGTGAGAGTGAGAGTGAGTGAGAGTGAGAGTGGGAGTGAGTGAGAGTGAGAGTGAGAGAGAGTGAGAGTGAGTGAGAGAGAGAGTGAGTGAGTGAGAGTGAGTGATTGAGAGTGAGTGAGAGTGAGAGTGAGAGAGAGTGAGAGTGAGAGAGAGTGAGAGTGAGTGAGAGAGAGAATGAGAGTGAGTGTGAGTGAGTGAGAGTGAGAGTGAGAGAGATTGAGAGTGACAATGAGTGAGAGTGAGAGTGAGAGTGAGTGAGAGTGAGAGAGTGAGTGAGAGAGAGAGTGAGAGTGAGTGAGAGAGAGTGAGAGTGAGAGTGAGTGAGAAAGAGTGAGCGTGTGAGGGTGAGAGTGAGTGAGAGTGAGTGAGAGTGAGAGTGAGTGAGAGTGAGAGTGAGTGAGAGAGTGAGTGAGAGTGAGTGTGAGTGTGAGTGAGAGTGAGAGTGAGAGTGAATGAGAGTGAGTGAGAGTGAGAGTGAGATAGAGTGATTGAGAGAGAATGTGAGAGTGAGAGTGAGAGTGAGAGTGAGTGAGAGTGAGTGAGAGTGAGTGAGAGTGAGAGTGAGAGAAAGTGATTGAGAGAGAATGTGAGAGTGAGAGTGAGTGAGAGAGAGTGAGAGAGAGTGAGAGTGAGAGTGAGTGAGAGTGAGAGAGAGTGAGAGTGAGTGAGAGTGAGAGAGAGTGAGTGAGAGTGAGAGTGGGAGTGAGAGAGAGTGAGAGAGAGTGAGACTGAGAGTGAGTGAGAGAGGGAGTGAGAGTAATTGAGAGTGAGAGTGAGTGAGAGTGAGTAAGAGTGAGAGTGAGTGAGAGCGAGAGTGAGAGTGTGAGAGAGTGAGAGGGAGAGTGAATGAGTGTGTGAGAGAGAGTGAGTGAGAGTGAGAGTGAGAGTGAGTGAGAGTGAGAGAGTGAGTGAGAGTGAGAGTGAGTGAGAGTGAGAGTGAGAGTGAGTGAGAGTGAGAGTGAGTGAGCGAGAGTGAGAGAGAGAGTGAGTGAGAGAGTGAGAGTGAGTGAGAGTGTGAGTGAGAGTGAGAGTGAGTGAGAGTGAGTGAGAGAGAGTGCCAGAGAGTGAGAGTGAGAGAGAGTGAGAGTGAGAGTGAGTGAGAGTGAGAGGGAGAGAGAGTGAGTGAGAGTGAGAGTGTGTGTGAGAGAGAGTGTGAGTGAGAGTGAGAGTGAGAGTGAGTGGGAGTGAGAGTGAGAGTGAGTGAAAGTGAGAGTGAGTGAGAGTGAGAGTGAGAGAGAGTGAGAGAGAGTGAGATTGAGTGAGAGCGAGAGTGAGTGAGAGTGAGAGTGAGTGTGAGAGTGAGAGTGAGTGAGAGTGAGATTCAGAGAGAGTGAGAGTGAGAGCTAGTGAGAGAGAGTGAGAGTGAGAGTGAGGGGGAGTGAGAGTGAGTGAGAGTGAAAGTGAGTGAGAGTGATAGTGAGTGAGAGTGAGTGAGAGTGAGAGTGAGAGAGAGTGAGAGTGAGAGAGAGTGCGAGTGAGTGAGAGTGTGAGTGAGAGTGAGAGAGATTGAGTGTGAGAATGAGTGAGAGTGAGAGTGAGAGAGAGTGAGAGTGAGAGAGAGTGAGAGAGAATGAGAGTGAGTGTGAGTGAGTGAGTGAGAGAGATTGAGAGTGAGAGTGAGTGAGAGTGAGAGTGAGAGTGAGTGAGAGTGAGAGACTGAGTGTGAGAGAGAGTGAGTGAGAGTGAGAGTGAGTGAGAGAGAGTGAGAGTGTGAGGGTGAGAGTGTGAGTGAGAGTTAGTGAGAGTGAGAGTGTTTGAGAGTGAGAGTGAGAGTGAGTGAGAGTGAGAGCGAGAGAGAGTGAGAGTGACAGTGAGAGTGAGTGTGAGTGAGAGAGAGTGAGAGAGAGTGAGAGCGAGAGTGAGTGAGAGAGTGAGAGTGCGTGAGAGTGTGAGTGAGAGTGAGAGTGAGTGAGAGTGAGTGAGAGTGAGTGAGTGAGAGTGAGAGTGAGAGAGAGTGATTGAGAGAGAATGTGAGAGTGAGAGTGAGAGTGAGTGAGAGAGAGTGAGAGAGAGTGAGAGTGAGAGTGTGAGTGAGATAGAGTGAGTGTGAGTGAGAGTGAGAGTGAGTGAGAGTGTGAGGGTGAGAGTGTGAGTGAGAGTTAGTGAGAGTGAGAGTGTTTGAGAGTGAGAGTGAGTGAGAGAGTGAGAGTGCGTGAGAGTGTGAGTGAGAGTGAGAGTGAGTGAGAGTGAGTGAGAGTGAGTGAGTGAGAGTGAGAGTGAGAGAGAGTGATTGAGAGAGAATGTGAGAGTGAGAGTGAGAGTGAGTGAGAGAGAGTGAGAGAGAGTGAGAGTGAGAGTGTGAGTGAGATAGAGTGATTGTGAGTGAGAGTGAGAGTGAGTGAGAGTGAGAGTGAGAGAGTGAGAGTGAGTGAGAGTGAGAGTGAGAGTGATCGAGAGTGAGAGAGAGAGTGAGAGAGAGTGAGAGGGAGAGTGAATGAGAGAGTGAGAGTGAGAGTGAGTGAGAGTGTGAATGAGAGTGAGAGTGAGTGAGAGTCAGAGTGAGTGAGTGAGAGTGAGAGTGAGAGAGAGTGATTGAGAGTGAGAGTGAGAGTGAGTGAGAGTGAGAGTGAGAGAGAGTGAGAGTGAGAGAGTGAGAGTGAGTGAGAGTGAGTGAGAGTGAGAGAGAGAGTGAGAGTGAGAGTGAGTGAGACTGAGAGTGAGAGAGAGTGAGAGTGAGAGTTAGTGTGAGAGTGAGAGTGAGTGAGAGTGTCAGTGAGAGAGAGTGAGAGAGAGTGAGTGAGAGTGAGAGTGAGAGAGAGTGAGAGTGAGTGAGAGTGAGAGTGTGAATGAGAGTGAGAGTGAGTGAGAGTGAGAGTGAGAGAGAGTGAGAGTGATTGAGAGTGAGTGAGTGAGTGAGAGTGAGAGTGAGAGAGAGTGATTGAGAGTGAGAGTGTGAGAGTGAGTGAGAGTGAGAGAGTGAGTGAGAGTGAGAGAGAGAGTGAGTGAGAGAGAGTGAGAGAGAGTGATAGTGAGAGCGAGTGAGAGTGAGTGAGAGTGAGAGAGAGAGTGAGTGAGAGTGAGAGTGAGTGAGAGTGAGAGAGAGTGAGCGTGTGTGTGAGAGAGTGAGTGAGAGTGAGTGATTGAGAGTGAGAGTGAGAGTGAGTGTGAGTGAGAGTGTGAGAGAGTGAGAGTGAGAGAGAGAGTGAGTGAGAGTGAGTGAGCGTGAGAGAGAGTGAGAGTGA
Organism: Chiloscyllium plagiosum; assembly: GCF_037043375.1. NCBI lineage: Eukaryota > Metazoa > Chordata > Chondrichthyes > Orectolobiformes > Hemiscylliidae > Chiloscyllium > Chiloscyllium plagiosum. The sequence goes on along the minus strand of NW_028270296.1, from coordinate 291,240 downwards.
GAGTGAGTGAGAGTGAGAGTGAGCGAGAGTGAGTGAGAGTGAGAGTGAGTGAGAGTGAGAGTGAGAGAGTGAGAGAGTGAGAGAGATGAGAGAAAGTGAGAGTGAGTGAGAGTGAGAGTGAGTGAGTGTGAGAGTGAGTGAGAGTGAGAGTGAGAGTGAGTGAGAGTGAGAGAGAGTGAGAGAGATAGAGAGTGAGAGAGAGTGAGAGAGTGTGAGAGTGAGTGAGAGTGAGAGTGAGAGAGAGTGAGAGTGAGTGAGAGTCAGAGTGAGTGAGAGTGAGAGTGAGAGAGTGAGTGAGTGTAAGTGAGAGTGAGATTGAGTGAGTTAGAGGGAGTGAGAGTGATAGTGAGTGAGAGTGTGAGTGAGTGAGAGTGAGAGTGAGTGAGAGTGAGAGTGAGTGAGAGTGAGAGAGAGTGAGAGTGAGTGAGAGTGAGAGTGAGAGAGAGTGAGAGTGAGTGAGAGTCAGAGTGAGTGAGAGTGAGTGAGAGTGAGAGTGAGTGAGAAAGAGTGAGCGTGTGAGGGTGAGAGTGAGTGAGAGTGAGTGAGAGTGAGAGTGAGTGAGAGTGAGAGTGAGTGAGAGAGTGAGTGAGAGTGAGTGTGAGTGTGAGTGAGAGTGAGAGTGAGAGAGAGTGAGAGAGAGTGAGAGTGAGTGAGAGTGAGAGTGAGAGAGAGTGAGAGTGAGTGAGAGTCAGAGTGAGTGAGAGTGAGTGAGAGTGAGAGTGAGTGAGAAAGAGTGAGCGTGTGAGGGTGAGAGTGAGTGAGAGTGAGTGAGATTGAGAGTGAGTGAGAGTGAAAGTGAGAGAGAGTGAGAGTGAGTGAGAGTGAGTGAGAGTGAGAGTGAGAGAGAGTGAGAGTGAGAGAGAGAGTGCGAGTGAGTGAGAGTGTGAGTGAGAGTGAGAGAGATTGAGTGTGAGAATGAGTGAGAGTGAGAGTGAGAGAGAGTGAGAGTGAGAGAGAGTGAGAGAGAATGAGAGTGAGTGTGAGTGAGTGAGTGAGAGAGATTGAGAGTGAGAATGAGTGAGAGTGAGAGTGAGAGTGAGTGAGAGTGAGAGACTGAGTGTGAGAGAGAGTGAGTGAGAGTGAGAGTGAGTGAGAGAGAGTGAGAGTGTGAGGGTGAGAGTGTGAGTGAGAGTTAGTGAGAGTGAGAGTGTTTGAGAGTGAGAGTGAGAGTGAGTGAGAGTGAGAGCGAGAGAGAGTGAGAGTGACAGTGAGAGTGAGTGTGAGTGAGAGAGAGTGAGAGAGAGTGAGAGCGAGAGTGAGTGAGAGAGTGAGAGTGCGTGAGAGTGTGAGTGAGAGTGAGAGTGAGTGAGAGTGAGTGAGTGTGAGAGAGAGTGATTGAGAGAGAATGTGAGAGTGAGAGTGAGAGTGAGTGAGAGAGAGTGAGAGAGAGTGAGAGTGAGAGTGTGAGTGAGATAGAGAGTGAGAGTGAGAGTGAGTGAGTGTGAGAGAGTGAGAGTGAGTGAGAGTGAGAGTGAGAGTGATCGAGAGTGAGAGAGAGAGTGAGAGAGAGTGAGAGGGAGAGTGAATGAGAGAGTGAGAGTGAGAGTGAGTGAGAGTGTGAATGAGAGTGAGAGTGAGTGAGAGTCAGAGTGAGTGAGTGAGAGTGAGAGTGAGAGAGAGTGATTGAGAGTGAGAGTGAGAGTGAGTGAGAGTGAGAGTGAGAGAGAGTGAGAGTGAGAGAGAGTGAGAGTGAGTGAGAGTGAGTGAGAGTGAGAGAGAGAGTGAGAGTGAGAGTGAGTGAGAGTGAGAGTGAGAGAGAGTGAGAGTGAGAGTTAGTGTGAGAGTGAGAGTGAGTGAGAGTGTCAGTGAGAGAGAGTGAGAGAGAGTGAGTGAGAGTGAGAGTGAGAGAGAGTGAGAGTGAGTGAGAGTGAGAGTGTGAATGAGAGTGAGAGTGAGAGTGAGAGTGTGAATGAGAGTGAGAGTGAGTGAGAGTGAGAGTGAGAGAGAGTGAGAGTGATTGAGAGTGAGTGAGTGAGTGAGAGTGAGAGAGAGTGATTGAGAGTGAGAGTGTGAGAGTGAGTGAGAGTGAGAGAGTGAGTGCGAGTGAGCGTGAGAGTGAGTGAGAGTGAGAGTGAGAGTGAGTGTGAGTGAGAGTGAAAGTGTGAGAGTGAGTGAGAGTGAGAGAGAGTGAGAGTGAGAGTTAGTGTGAGAGTGAGAGTGAGTGAGAGTGTCAGTGAGAGAGAGTGAGAGAGAGTGAGAGAGAGTGAGTGATTGAGAGTGAGTGAGAGTGAGAGTGAGAGAGAGAGTGAGTGAGAGTGAGTGAGAGTGAGAGTGAGTGAGTGCGAGAGAGAGTTAGAGTGAGAGAGAGAGAGTGAGTGAGAGTGAGTGAGATTGAAAGAGAGTGAGAGTGAGAGTGAGTGAGAGTGAGAGTGAGAGAGAGTGAGAGAGAATGAGAGTGAGTGTGAGTGAGTGAGTGAGAGAGATTGAGAGTGAGAGTGAGTGAGAGTGAGAGTGAGTGAGAGTGAGAGACTGAGTGTGAGAGAGAGTGAGTGAGAGTGAGAGTGAGAGAGAGTGAGAGAGAATGAGAGTGAGTGTGAGTGAGTGAGTGAGAGAGATTGAGAGTGAGAGTGAGTGAGAGTGAGAGTGAGAGTGAGTGAGAGTGAGAGACTGAGTGTGAGAGAGAGTGAGTGAGAGTGAGAGTGAGTGAGAGAGAGTGAGAGTGTGAGGGTGAGAGTGTGAGTGAGAGTTAGTGAGAGTGAGAGTGTTTGAGAGTGAGAGTGAGAGTGAGTGAGAGTGAGAGCGAGAGAGAGTGAGAGTGACAGTGAGAGTGAGTGTGAGTGAGAGAGAGTGAGAGAGAGTGAGAGCGAGAGTGAGTGAGAGAGTGAGAGTGCGTGAGAGTGTGAGTGAGAGTGAGAGTGAGTGAGAGTGAGTGAGAGTGAGTGAGTGAGAGTGAGAGTGAGAGAGAGTGATTGAGAGAGAATGTGAGAGTGAGAGTGAGAGTGAGTGAGAGAGAGTGAGAGAGAGTGAGAGTGAGAGTGTGAGTGAGATAGAGTGAGTGTGAGTGAGAGTGAGAGTGAGTGAGAGTGTGAGGGTGAGAGTGTGAGTGAGAGTTAGTGAGAGTGAGAGTGTTTGAGAGTGAGAGTGAGTGAGAGAGTGAGAGTGCGTGAGAGTGTGAGTGAGAGTGAGAGTGAGTGAGAGTGAGTGAGAGTGAGTGAGTGAGAGTGAGAGTGAGAGAGAGTGATTGAGAGAGAATGTGAGAGTGAGAGTGAGAGTGAGTGAGAGAGAGTGAGAGAGAGTGAGAGTGAGAGTGTGAGTGAGATAGAGTGATTGTGAGTGAGAGTGAGAGTGAGTGAGAGTGAGAGTGAGAGAGTGAGAGTGAGTGAGAGTGAGAGTGAGAGTGATCGAGAGTGAGAGAGAGAGTGAGAGAGAGTGAGAGGGAGAGTGAATGAGAGAGTGAGAGTGAGAGTGAGTGAGAGTGTGAATGAGAGTGAGAGTGAGTGAGAGTCAGAGTGAGTGAGTGAGAGTGAGAGTGAGAGAGAGTGATTGAGAGTGAGAGTGAGAGTGAGTGAGAGTGAGAGTGAGAGAGAGTGAGAGTGAGAGAGTGAGAGTGAGTGAGAGTGAGTGAGAGTGAGAGAGAGAGTGAGAGTGAGAGTGAGTGAGAGTGAGAGTGAGTGAGAGTGAGAGTTAGTGTGAGAGTGAGAGTGAGTGAGAGTGTCAGTGAGAGAGAGTGAGAGAGAGTGAGTGAGAGTGAGAGTGAGAGAGAGTGAGAGTGAGTGAGAGTGAGAGTGTGAATGAGAGTGAGAGTGAGTGAGAGTGAGAGTGAGAGAGAGTGAGAGTGATTGAGAGTGAGTGAGTGAGTGAGAGTGAGAGTGAGAGAGAGTGATTGAGAGTGAGAGTGTGAGAGTGAGTGAGAGTGAGAGAGTGAGTGAGAGTGAGAGAGAGAGTGAGTGAGAGAGAGTGAGAGAGAGTGATAGTGAGAGCGAGTGAGAGTGAGTGAGAGTGAGAGAGAGAGTGAGTGAGAGTGAGAGTGAGTGAGAGTGAGAGAGAGTGAGCGTTTGTGTGAGAGAGTGAGTGAGAGTGAGTGATTGAGAGTGAGAGTGAGAGTGAGTGTGAGTGAGAGTGTGAGAGAGTGAGAGTGAGAGAGAGAGTGAGTGAGAGTGAGTGAGCGTGAGAGAGAGTGAGAGTGAGAGTGAGTGAGAGTGAGAGTGAGCGAGAGTGAGTGAGAGTGAGAGTGAGTGAGAGTGAGAGTGAGAGAGTGAGAGAGTGAGAGAGATGAGAGAAAGTGAGAGTGAGTGAGAGTGAGAGTGAGTGAGTGTGAGAGTGAGTGAGAGTGAGAGTGAGAGTGAGTGAGAGTGAGAGAGAGTGAGAGAGATAGAGAGTGAGAGAGAGTGAGAGAGTGTGAGAGTGAGTGAGAGTGAGAGTGAGAGAGAGTGAGAGTGAGTGAGAGTCAGAGTGAGTGAGAGTGAGAGTGAGAGAGTGAGTGAGTGTAAGTGAGAGTGAGATTGAGTGAGTTAGAGGGAGTGAGAGTGATAGTGAGTGAGAGTGTGAGTGAGTGAGAGTGAGAGTGAGTGAGAGTGAGAGTGAGTGAGAGTGAGAGAGAGTGAGAGTGAGTGAGAGTGAGAGTGAGAGAGAGTGAGAGTGAGTGAGAGTCAGAGTGAGTGAGAGTGAGTGAGAGTGAGAGTGAGTGAGAAAGAGTGAGCGTGTGAGGGTGAGAGTGAGTGAGAGTGAGTGAGAGTGAGAGTGAGTGAGAGTGAGAGTGAGTGAGAGAGTGAGTGAGAGTGAGTGTGAGTGTGAGTGAGAGTGAGAGTGAGTGAGAGTGAGAGAGAGTGAGAGTGAGTGAGAGTGAGAGTGAGAGAGAGTGAGAGTGAGTGAGAGTCAGAGTGAGTGAGAGTGAGTGAGAGTGAGAGTGAGTGAGAAAGAGTGAGCGTGTGAGGGTGAGAGTGAGTGAGAGTGAGTGAGATTGAGAGTGAGTGAGAGTGAAAGTGAGAGAGAGTGAGAGTGAGTGAGAGTGAGTGAGAGTGAGAGTGAGAGAGAGTGAGAGTGAGAGAGAGAGTGCGAGTGAGTGAGAGTGTGAGTGAGAGTGAGAGAGATTGAGTGTGAGAATGAGTGAGAGTGAGAGTGAGAGAGAGTGAGAGTGAGAGAGAGTGAGAGAGAATGAGAGTGAGTGTGAGTGAGTGAGTGAGAGAGATTGAGAGTGAGAATGAGTGAGAGTGAGAGTGAGAGTGAGTGAGAGTGAGAGACTGAGTGTGAGAGAGAGTGAGTGAGAGTGAGAGTGAGTGAGAGAGAGTGAGAGTGTGAGGGTGAGAGTGTGAGTGAGAGTTAGTGAGAGTGAGAGTGTTTGAGAGTGAGAGTGAGAGTGAGTGAGAGTGAGAGCGAGAGAGAGTGAGAGTGACAGTGAGAGTGAGTGTGAGTGAGAGAGAGTGAGAGAGAGTGAGAGCGAGAGTGAGTGAGAGAGTGAGAGTGCGTGAGAGTGTGAGTGAGAGTGAGAGTGAGTGAGAGTGAGTGAGTGTGAGAGAGAGTGATTGAGAGAGAATGTGAGAGTGAGAGTGAGAGTGAGTGAGAGAGAGTGAGAGAGAGTGAGAGTGAGAGTGTGAGTGAGATAGAGAGTGAGAGTGAGAGTGAGTGAGAGTGAGAGAGTGAGAGTGAGTGAGAGTGAGAGTGAGAGTGATCGAGAGTGAGAGAGAGAGTGAGAGAGAGTGAGAGGGAGAGTGAATGAGAGAGTGAGAGTGAGAGTGAGTGAGAGTGTGAATGAGAGTGAGAGTGAGTGAGAGTCAGAGTGAGTGAGTGAGAGTGAGAGTGAGAGAGAGTGATTGAGAGTGAGAGTGAGAGTGAGTGAGAGTGAGAGTGAGAGAGAGTGAGAGTGAGAGAGAGTGAGAGTGAGTGAGAGTGAGTGAGAGTGAGAGAGAGAGTGAGAGTGAGAGTGAGTGAGAGTGAGAGTGAGAGAGAGTGAGAGTGAGAGTTAGTGTGAGAGTGAGAGTGAGTGAGAGTGTCAGTGAGAGAGAGTGAGAGAGAGTGAGTGAGAGTGAGAGTGAGAGAGAGTGAGAGTGAGTGAGAGTGAGAGTGTGAATGAGAGTGAGAGTGAGAGTGAGAGTGTGAATGAGAGTGAGAGTGAGTGAGAGTGAGAGTGAGAGAGAGTGAGAGTGATTGAGAGTGAGTGAGTGAGTGAGAGTGAGAGAGAGTGATTGAGAGTGAGAGTGTGAGAGTGAGTGAGAGTGAGAGAGTGAGTGCGAGTGAGCGTGAGAGTGAGTGAGAGTGAGAGTGAGAGTGAGTGTGAGTGAGAGTGAAAGTGTGAGAGTGAGTGAGAGTGAGAGAGAGTGAGAGTGAGAGTTAGTGTGAGAGTGAGAGTGAGTGAGAGTGTCAGTGAGAGAGAGTGAGAGAGAGTGAGAGAGAGTGAGTGATTGAGAGTGAGTGAGAGTGAGAGTGAGAGAGAGAGTGAGTGAGAGTGAGTGAGAGTGAGAGTGAGTGAGTGCGAGAGAGAGTTAGAGTGAGAGAGAGAGTGAGTGAGAGTGAGTGAGATTGAAAGAGAGTGAGAGTGAGAGTGAGTGAGAGTGAGAGTGAGAGAGAGTGAGAGAGAATGAGAGTGAGTGTGAGTGAGTGAGTGAGAGAGATTGAGAGTGAGAGTGAGTGAGAGTGAGAGTGAGAGTGAGTGAGAGTGAGAGACTGAGTGTGAGAGAGAGTGAGTGAGAGTGAGAGTGAGAGAGAGTGAGAGAGAATGAGAGTGAGTGTGAGTGAGTGAGTGAGAGAGATTGAGAGTGAGAGTGAGTGAGAGTGAGAGTGAGAGTGAGTGAGAGTGAGAGACTGAGTGTGAGAGAGAGTGAGTGAGAGTGAGAGTGAGTGAGAGAGAGTGAGAGTGTGAGGGTGAGAGTGTGAGTGAGAGTTAGTGAGAGTGAGAGTGTTTGAGAGTGAGAGTGAGAGTGAGTGAGAGTGAGAGCGAGAGAGAGTGAGAGTGACAGTGAGAGTGAGTGTGAGTGAGAGAGAGTGAGAGAGAGTGAGAGCGAGAGTGAGTGAGAGAGTGAGAGTGCGTGAGAGTGTGAGTGAGAGTGAGAGTGAGTGAGAGTGAGTGAGAGTGAGTGAGTGAGAGTGAGAGTGAGAGAGAGTGATTGAGAGAGAATGTGAGAGTGAGAGTGAGAGTGAGTGAGAGAGAGTGAGAGAGAGTGAGAGTGAGAGTGTGAGTGAGATAGAGTGAGTGTGAGTGAGAGTGAGAGTGAGTGAGAGTGTGAGGGTGAGAGTGTGAGTGAGAGTTAGTGAGAGTGAGAGTGTTTGAGAGTGAGAGTGAGTGAGAGAGTGAGAGTGCGTGAGAGTGTGAGTGAGAGTGAGAGTGAGTGAGAGTGAGTGAGAGTGAGTGAGTGAGAGTGAGAGTGAGAGAGAGTGATTGAGAGAGAATGTGAGAGTGAGAGTGAGAGTGAGTGAGAGAGAGTGAGAGAGAGTGAGAGTGAGAGTGTGAGTGAGATAGAGTGATTGTGAGTGAGAGTGAGAGTGAGTGAGAGTGAGAGTGAGAGAGTGAGAGTGAGTGAGAGTGAGAGTGAGAGTGATCGAGAGTGAGAGAGAGAGTGAGAGAGAGTGAGAGGGAGAGTGAATGAGAGAGTGAGAGTGAGAGTGAGTGAGAGTGTGAATGAGAGTGAGAGTGAGTGAGAGTCAGAGTGAGTGAGTGAGAGTGAGAGTGAGAGAGAGTGATTGAGAGTGAGAGTGAGAGTGAGTGAGAGTGAGAGTGAGAGAGAGTGAGAGTGAGAGAGTGAGAGTGAGTGAGAGTGAGTGAGAGTGAGAGAGAGAGTGAGAGTGAGAGTGAGTGAGAGTGAGAGTGAGAGAGAGTGAGAGTGAGAGTTAGTGTGAGAGTGAGAGTGAGTGAGAGTGTCAGTGAGAGAGAGTGAGAGAGAGTGAGTGAGAGTGAGAGTGAGAGAGAGTGAGAGTGAGTGAGAGTGAGAGTGTGAATGAGAGTGAGAGTGAGTGAGAGTGAGAGTGAGAGAGAGTGAGAGTGATTGAGAGTGAGTGAGTGAGTGAGAGTGAGAGTGAGAGAGAGTGATTGAGAGTGAGAGTGTGAGAGTGAGTGAGAGTGAGAGAGTGAGTGAGAGTGAGAGAGAGAGTGAGTGAGAGAGAGTGAGAGAGAGTGATAGTGAGAGCGAGTGAGAGTGAGTGAGAGTGAGAGAGAGAGTGAGTGAGAGTGAGAGTGAGTGAGAGTGAGAGAGAGTGAGCGTGTGTGAGAGAGTGAGTGAGAGTGAGTGATTGAGAGTGAGAGTGAGAGTGAGTGTGAGTGAGAGTGTGAGAGAGTGAGAGTGAGAGAGAGAGTGAGTGAGAGTGAGTGAGCGTGAGAGAGAGTGAGAGTGAGAGTGAGTGAGAGTGAGAGTGAGCGAGAGTGAGTGAGAGTGAGAGTGAGTGAGAGTGAGAGTGAGAGAGTGAGAGAGTGAGAGAGATGAGAGAAAGTGAGAGTGAGTGAGAGTGAGAGTGAGTGAGTGTGAGAGTGAGTGAGAGTGAGAGTGAGAGTGAGTGAGAGTGAGAGAGAGTGAGAGAGATAGAGAGTGAGAGAGAGTGAGAGAGTGTGAGAGTGAGTGAGAGTGAGAGTGAGAGAGAGTGAGAGTGAGTGAGAGTCAGAGTGAGTGAGAGTGAGAGTGAGAGAGTGAGTGAGTGTAAGTGAGAGTGAGATTGAGTGAGTTAGAGGGAGTGAGAGTGATAGTGAGTGAGAGTGTGAGTGAGTGAGAGTGAGAGTGAGTGAGAGTGAGAGTGAGTGAGAGTGAGAGAGAGTGAGAGTGAGTGAGAGTGAGAGTGAGAGAGAGTGAGAGTGAGTGAGAGTCAGAGTGAGTGAGAGTGAGTGAGAGTGAGAGTGAGTGAGAAAGAGTGAGCGTGTGAGGGTGAGAGTGAGTGAGAGTGAGTGAGAGTGAGAGTGAGTGAGAGTGAGTGAGAGAGTGAGTGAGAGTGAGTGTGAGTGTGAGTGAGAGTGAGAGTGAGTGAGAGTGAGAGAGAGTGAGAGTGAGTGAGAGTGAGAGTGAGAGAGAGTGAGAGTGAGTGAGAGTCAGAGTGAGTGAGAGTGAGTGAGAGTGAGAGTGAGTGAGAAAGAGTGAGCGTGTGAGGGTGAGAGTGAGTGAGAGTGAGTGAGATTGAGAGTGAGTGAGAGTGAAAGTGAGAGAGAGTGAGAGTGAGTGAGAGTGAGTGAGAGTGAGAGTGAGAGAGAGTGAGAGTGAGAGAGAGAGTGCGAGTGAGTGAGAGTGTGAGTGAGAGTGAGAGAGATTGAGTGTGAGAATGAGTGAGAGTGAGAGTGAGAGAGAGTGAGAGTGAGAGAGAGTGAGAGAGAATGAGAGTGAGTGTGAGTGAGTGAGTGAGAGAGATTGAGAGTGAGAATGAGTGAGAGTGAGAGTGAGAGTGAGAGTGAGTGAGAGTGAGAGACTGAGTGTGAGAGAGAGTGAGTGAGAGTGAGAGTGAGTGAGAGAGAGTGAGAGTGTGAGGGTGAGAGTGTGAGTGAGAGTTAGTGAGAGTGAGAGTGTTTGAGAGTGAGAGTGAGAGTGAGTGAGAGTGAGAGCGAGAGAGAGTGAGAGTGACAGTGAGAGTGAGTGTGAGTGAGAGAGAGTGAGAGAGAGTGAGAGCGAGAGTGAGTGAGAGAGTGAGAGTGCGTGAGAGTGTGAGTGAGAGTGAGAGTGAGTGAGAGTGAGTGAGTGTGAGAGAGAGTGATTGAGAGAGAATGTGAGAGTGAGAGTGAGAGTGAGTGAGAGAGAGTGAGAGAGAGTGAGAGTGAGAGTGTGAGTGAGATAGAGAGTGAGAGTGAGAGTGAGTGAGAGTGAGAGAGTGAGAGTGAGTGAGAGTGAGAGTGAGAGTGATCGAGAGTGAGAGAGAGAGTGAGAGAGAGTGAGAGGGAGAGTGAATGAGAGAGTGAGAGTGAGAGTGAGTGAGAGTGTGAATGAGAGTGAGAGTGAGTGAGAGTCAGAGTGAGTGAGTGAGAGTGAGAGTGAGAGAGAGTGATTGAGAGTGAGAGTGAGAGTGAGTGAGAGTGAGAGTGAGAGAGAGTGAGAGTGAGAGAGAGTGAGAGTGAGTGAGAGTGAGTGAGAGTGAGAGAGAGAGTGAGAGAGAGTGAGTGAGAGTGAGAGTGAGAGAGAGTGAGAGTGAGTGAGAGTGAGAGTGTGAATGAGAGTGAGAGTGAGAGTGAGAGTGTGAATGAGAGTGAGAGTGAGTGAGAGTGAGAGTGAGAGAGAGTGAGAGTGATTGAGAGTGAGTGAGTGAGTGAGAGTGAGAGAGAGTGATTGAGAGTGAGAGTGTGAGAGTGAGTGAGAGTGAGAGAGTGAGTGCGAGTGAGCGTGAGAGTGAGTGAGAGTGAGAGTGAGAGTGAGTGTGAGTGAGAGTGAAAGTGTGAGAGTGAGTGAGAGTGAGAGAGAGTGAGAGTGAGAGTTAGTGTGAGAGTGAGAGTGAGTGAGAGTGTCAGTGAGAGAGAGTGAGAGAGAGTGAGAGAGAGTGAGTGATTGAGAGTGAGTGAGAGTGAGAGTGAGAGAGAGAGTGAGTGAGAGTGAGTGAGAGTGAGAGTGAGTGAGTGCGAGAGAGAGTTAGAGTGAGAGAGAGAGTGAGTGAGAGTGAGTGAGATTGAAAGAGAGTGAGAGTGAGAGTGAGTGAGAGTGAGAGTGGGAGTGAGTGAGAGTGAGAGTGAGAGAGAGTGAGAGTGAGTGAGAGAGAGAGTGAGTGAGAGTGAGTGATTGAGAGTGAGTGAGAGTGAGAGTGAGAGAGATTGAGAGTGAGAGTGAGTGAGAGTGAGAGTGAGAGTGAGTGAGAGTGAGAGACTGAGTGTGAGAGAGAGTGAGTGAGAGTGAGAGTGAGAGAGAGTGAGAGAGAATGAGAGTGAGTGTGAGTGAGTGAGTGAGAGAGATTGAGAGTGAGAGTGAGTGAGAGTGAGAGTGAGAGTGAGTGAGAGTGAGAGACTGAGTGTGAGAGAGAGTGAGTGAGAGTGAGAGTGAGTGAGAGAGAGTGAGAGTGTGAGGGTGAGAGTGTGAGTGAGAGTTAGTGAGAGTGAGAGTGTTTGAGAGTGAGAGTGAGAGTGAGTGAGAGTGAGAGCGAGAGAGAGTGAGAGTGACAGTGAGAGTGAGTGTGAGTGAGAGAGAGTGAGAGAGAGTGAGAGCGAGAGTGAGTGAGAGAGTGAGAGTGCGTGAGAGTGTGAGTGAGAGTGAGAGTGAGTGAGAGTGAGTGAGAGTGAGTGAGTGAGAGTGAGAGTGAGAGAGAGTGATTGAGAGAGAATGTGAGAGTGAGAGTGAGAGTGAGTGAGAGAGAGTGAGAGAGAGTGAGAGTGAGAGTGTGAGTGAGATAGAGTGAGTGTGAGTGAGAGTGAGAGTGAGTGAGAGTGTGAGGGTGAGAGTGTGAGTGAGAGTTAGTGAGAGTGAGAGTGTTTGAGAGTGAGAGTGAGTGAGAGAGTGAGAGTGCGTGAGAGTGTGAGTGAGAGTGAGAGTGAGTGAGAGTGAGTGAGAGTGAGTGAGTGAGAGTGAGAGTGAGAGAGAGTGATTGAGAGAGAATGTGAGAGTGAGAGTGAGAGTGAGTGAGAGAGAGTGAGAGAGAGTGAGAGTGAGAGTGTGAGTGAGATAGAGTGAGTGTGAGTGAGAGTGAGAGTGAGTGAGAGTGTGAGGGTGAGAGTGTGAGTGAGAGTTAGTGAGAGTGAGAGTGTTTGAGAGTGAGAGTGAGTGAGAGAGTGAGAGTGCGTGAGAGTGTGAGTGAGAGTGAGAGTGAGTGAGAGTGAGTGAGAGTGAGTGAGTGAGAGTGAGAGTGAGAGAGAGTGATTGAGAGAGAATGTGAGAGTGAGAGTGAGAGTGAGTGAGAGAGAGTGAGAGAGAGTGAGAGTGAGAGTGTGAGTGAGATAGAGTGATTGTGAGTGAGAGTGAGAGTGAGTGAGAGTGAGAGTGAGAGAGTGAGAGTGAGTGAGAGTGAGAGTGAGAGTGATCGAGAGTGAGAGAGAGAGTGAGAGAGAGTGAGAGGGAGAGTGAATGAGAGAGTGAGAGTGAGAGTGAGTGAGAGTGTGAATGAGAGTGAGAGTGAGTGAGAGTCAGAGTGAGTGAGTGAGAGTGAGAGTGAGAGAGAGTGATTGAGAGTGAGAGTGAGAGTGAGTGAGAGTGAGAGTGAGAGAGAGTGAGAGTGAGAGAGTGAGAGTGAGTGAGAGTGAGTGAGAGTGAGAGAGAGAGTGAGAGTGAGAGTGAGTGAGAGTGAGAGTGAGAGAGAGTGAGAGTGAGAGTTAGTGTGAGAGTGAGAGTGAGTGAGAGTGTCAGTGAGAGAGAGTGAGAGAGAGTGAGTGAGAGTGAGAGTGAGAGAGAGTGAGAGTGAGTGAGAGTGAGAGTGTGAATGAGAGTGAGAGTGAGTGAGAGTGAGAGTGAGAGAGAGTGAGAGTGATTGAGAGTGAGTGAGTGAGTGAGAGTGAGAGTGAGAGAGAGTGATTGAGAGTGAGAGTGTGAGAGTGAGTGAGAGTGAGAGAGTGAGTGAGAGTGAGAGAGAGAGTGAGTGAGAGAGAGTGAGAGAGAGTGATAGTGAGAGCGAGTGAGAGTGAGTGAGAGTGAGAGAGAGAGTGAGTGAGAGTGAGAGTGAGTGAGAGTGAGAGAGAGTGAGCGTGTGTGAGAGAGTGAGTGAGAGTGAGTGATTGAGAGTGAGAGTGAGAGTGAGTGTGAGTGAGAGTGTGAGAGAGTGAGAGTGAGAGAGAGAGTGAGTGAGAGTGAGTGAGCGTGAGAGAGAGTGAGAGTGAGAGTGAGTGAGAGTGAGAGTGAGCGAGAGTGAGTGAGAGAGAGAGTGAGTGAGAGTGAGAGTGAGAGAGTGAGAGAGTGAGAGAGATGAGAGAAAGTGAGAGTGAGTGAGAGTGAGAGTGAGTGAGTGTGAGAGTGAGTGAGAGTGAGAGTGAGAGTGAGTGAGAGTGAGAGAGAGTGAGAGAGATAGAGAGTGAGAGAGAGTGAGAGAGTGTGAGAGTGAGTGAGAGTGAGAGTGAGAGAGAGTGAGAGTGAGTGAGAGTCAGAGTGAGTGAGAGTGAGAGTGAGAGAGTGAGTGAGTGTAAGTGAGAGTGAGATTGAGTGAGTTAGAGGGAGTGAGAGTGATAGTGAGTGAGAGTGTGAGTGAGTGAGAGTGAGAGTGAGTGAGAGTGAGAGTGAGTGAGAGTGAGAGAGAGTGAGAGAGAGTGAGAGTGAGAGTGAGAGAGAGTGAGAGTGAGTGAGAGTCAGAGTGAGTGAGAGTGAGTGAGAGTGAGAGTGAGTGAGAAAGAGTGAGCGTGTGAGGGTGAGAGTGAGTGAGAGTGAGTGAGAGTGAGAGTGAGTGAGAGTGAGAGTGAGTGAGAGAGTGAGTGAGAGTGAGTGTGAGTGTGAGTGAGAGTGAGAGTGAGTGAGAGTGAGAGAGAGTGAGAGTGAGTGAGAGTGAGAGTGAGAGAGAGTGAGAGTGAGTGAGAGTCAGAGTGAGTGAGAGTGAGTGAGAGTGAGAGTGAGTGAGAAAGAGTGAGCGTGTGAGGGTGAGAGTGAGTGAGAGTGAGTGAGATTGAGAGTGAGTGAGAGTGAAAGTGAGAGAGAGTGAGAGTGAGTGAGAGTGAGTGAGAGTGAGAGTGAGAGAGAGTGAGAGTGAGAGAGAGAGTGCGAGTGAGTGAGAGTGTGAGTGAGAGTGAGAGAGATTGAGTGTGAGAATGAGTGAGAGTGAGAGTGAGAGAGAGTGAGAGTGAGAGAGAGTGAGAGAGAATGAGAGTGAGTGTGAGTGAGTGAGTGAGAGAGATTGAGAGTGAGAATGAGTGAGAGTGAGAGTGAGAGTGAGAGTGAGTGAGAGTGAGAGACTGAGTGTGAGAGAGAGTGAGTGAGAGTGAGAGTGAGTGAGAGAGAGTGAGAGTGTGAGGGTGAGAGTGTGAGTGAGAGTTAGTGAGAGTGAGAGTGTTTGAGAGTGAGAGTGAGAGTGAGTGAGAGTGAGAGCGAGAGAGAGTGAGAGTGACAGTGAGAGTGAGTGTGAGTGAGAGAGAGTGAGAGAGAGTGAGAGCGAGAGTGAGTGAGAGAGTGAGAGTGCGTGAGAGTGTGAGTGAGAGTGAGAGTGAGTGAGAGTGAGTGAGTGTGAGAGAGAGTGATTGAGAGAGAATGTGAGAGTGAGAGTGAGAGTGAGTGAGAGAGAGTGAGAGAGAGTGAGAGTGAGAGTGTGAGTGAGATAGAGAGTGAGAGTGAGAGTGAGTGAGAGTGAGAGAGTGAGAGTGAGTGAGAGTGAGAGTGAGAGTGATCGAGAGTGAGAGAGAGTGAGAGGGAGAGTGAATGAGAGAGTGAGAGTGAGAGTGAGTGAGAGTGTGAATGAGAGTGAGAGTGAGTGAGAGTCAGAGTGAGTGAGTGAGAGTGAGAGTGAGAGAGAGTGATTGAGAGTGAGAGTGAGAGTGAGTGAGAGTGAGAGTGAGAGAGAGTGAGAGTGAGAGAGAGTGAGAGTGAGTGAGAGTGAGTGAGAGTGAGAGAGAGAGTGAGAGTGAGAGTGAGTGAGAGTGAGAGTGAGAGAGAGTGAGAGTGAGAGTTAGTGTGAGAGTGAGAGTGAGTGAGAGTGTCAGTGAGAGAGAGTGAGAGAGAGTGAGTGAGAGTGAGAGTGAGAGAGAGTGAGAGTGAGTGAGAGTGAGAGTGTGAATGAGAGTGAGAGTGAGAGTGAGAGTGTGAATGAGAGTGAGAGTGAGTGAGAGTGAGAGTGAGAGAGAGTGAGAGTGATTGAGAGTGAGTGAGTGAGTGAGAGTGAGAGAGAGTGATTGAGAGTGAGAGTGTGAGAGTGAGTGAGAGTGAGAGAGTGAGTGCGAGTGAGCGTGAGAGTGAGTGAGAGTGAGAGTGAGTGTGTGTGAGAGTGAAAGTGTGAGAGTGAGTGAGAGTGAGAGAGAGTGAGAGTGAGAGTTAGTGTGAGAGTGAGAGTGAGTGAGAGTGTCAGTGAGAGAGAGTGAGAGAGAGTGAGAGAGAGTGAGTGATTGAGAGTGAGTGAGAGTGAGAGTGAGAGAGAGAGTGAGTGAGAGTGAGTGAGAGTGAGAGTGAGTGAGTGCGAGAGAGAGTTAGAGTGAGAGAGAGAGTGAGTGAGAGTGAGTGAGATTGAAAGAGAGTGAGAGTGAGAGTGAGTGAGAGTGAGAGTGGGAGTGAGTGAGAGTGAGAGTGAGAGAGAGTGAGAGTGAGTGAGAGAGAGAGTGAGTGAGTGAGAGTGAGTGATTGAGAGTGAGTGAGAGTGAGAGTGAGAGAGAGTGAGAGTGAGAGAGAGTGAGAGTGAGTGAGAGAGAGAATGAGAGTGAGTGTGAGTGAGTGAGAGTGAGATTGAGAGAGATTGAGAGTGACAATGAGTGAGAGTGAGAGTGAGTGAGAGTGAGAGAGTGAGTGAGAGAGAGAGTGAGAGTGAGTGAGAGTGAGTGAGAGTGAGAGTGAGTGAGAAAGAGTGAGCGTGTGAGAGTGAGAGTGAGTGAGAGTGAGTGAGAGTGAGAGTGAGTGAGAGTGAGAGTGAGTGAGAGAGTGAGTGAGAGTGAGTGTGAGTGTGAGAGAGAGTGAGAGTGAGTGAGAGAGAGAGTGAGTGAGTGAGAGTCAGTGATTGAGAGTGAGTGAGAGTGAGAGTGAGAGAGAGAGTGAGTGAGAGTGAGTGAGAGTGAGAGTGAGTGAGTGCGAGAGAGAGTTAGAGTGAGAGAGAGAGTGAGTGAGAGTGAGTGAGATTGAAAGAGAGTGAGAGTGAGAGTGAGAGTGAGTGAGAGTGAGAGTGGGAGTGAGTGAGAGTGAGAGTGAGAGAGAGTGAGAGTGAGTGAGAGAGAGAGTGAGTGAGTGAGAGTGAGTGATTGAGAGTGAGTGAGAGTGAGAGTGAGAGAGAGTGAGAGTGAGAGAGAGTGAGAGTGAGTGAGAGAGAGAATGAGAGTGAGTGTGAGTGGGTGAGAGTGAGAGTGAGAGAGATTGAGACTGACAATGAGTGAGAGTGAGAGTGAGAGTGAGTGAGAGTGAGAGAGTGAGTGAGAGAGAGAGTGAGAGTGAGTGAGAGAGAGTGAGAGTGAGAGTGAGTGAGAAAGAGTGAGCGTGTGAGGGTGAGAGTGAGTGAGAGTGAGAGTGAGTGAGAGTGAGAGTGAGTGAGAGAGTGAGTGAGAGTGAGTGTGAGTGAGAGTGAGAGTGAGAGTGAGTGAGAGTGAGTGAGAGTGAGAGTGAGATAGAGTGATTGAGAGAGAATGTGAGAGTGAGAGTGAGAGTGAGAGTGAGTGAGAGTGAGTGAGAGTGAGTGAGAGTGAGAGTGAGAGAAAGTGATTGAGAGAGAATGTGAGAGTGAGAGTGTGAGAGAGAGTGAGAGAGAGTGAGAGTGAGAGTGAGTGAGAGTGAGAGAGAGTGAGAGTGAGTGAGAGTGAGAGAGAGTGAGTGAGAGTGAGAGTGGGAGTGAGAGAGAGTGAGAGAGAGTGAGAGTGAGAGTGAGTGAGAGAGGGAGTGAGAGTAATTGAGAGTGAGAGTGAGTGAGAGTGAGTAAGAGTGAGAGTGAGTGAGAGCGAGAGTGAGAGTGTGAGAGAGTGAGAGGGAGAGTGAATGAGTGTGAGAGAGAGAGTGAGTGAGAGTGAGATTGAGAGTGAGTGAGAGTGAGAGAGTGAGTGAGAGTGAGAGTGAGTGAGAGTGAGAGTGAGAGTGAGTGAGAGTGAGAGTGAGTGAGCGAGAGTGAGAGAGAGAGTGAGTGAGAGAGTGAGAGTGAGTGAGAGTGTGAGTGAGAGTGAGAGTGAGTGAGAGTGAGTGAGAGAGAGTGCCAGAGAGTGAGAGTGAGAGAGAGTGAGAGTGAGAGTGAGTGAGAGTGAGAGGGAGAGAGAGTGAGTGAGAGTGAGAGTGTGTGTGAGAGAGAGTGTGAGTGAGAGTGAGAGTGAGAGTGAGTGGGAGTGAGAGTGAGAGTGAGTGAAAGTGAGAGTGAGTGAGAGTGAGAGTGAGAGAGAGTGAGAGAGAGTGAGATTGAGTGAGAGCGAGAGTGAGTGAGAGTGAGAGTGAGTGTGAGAGTGAGAGTGAGTGAGAGTGAGATTCAGAGAGAGTGAGAGTGAGAGCTAGTGAGAGAGAGTGAGAGTGAGAGTGAGGGGGAGTGAGAGTGAGTGAGAGTGAAAGTGAGTGAGAGTGATAGTGAGTGAGAGCGAGTGAGAGTGAGAGTGAGAGAGAGTGAGAGTGAGAGAGAGTGCGAGTGAGTGAGAGTGTGAGTGAGAGTGAGAGAGATTGAGTGTGAGAATGAGTGAGAGTGAGAGTGAGAGAGAGTGAGAGTGAGAGAGAGTGAGAGAGAATGAGAGTGAGTGTGAGTGAGTGAGTGAGAGAGATTGAGAGTGAGAGTGAGTGAGAGTGAGAGTGAGAGTGAGTGAGAGTGAGAGACTGAGTGTGAGAGAGAGTGAGTGAGAGTGAGAGTGAGTGAGAGAGAGTGAGAGTGTGAGGGTGAGAGTGTGAGTGAGAGTTAGTGAGAGTGAGAGTGTTTGAGAGTGAGAGTGAGAGTGAGTGAGAGTGAGAGCGAGAGAGAGTGAGAGTGACAGTGAGAGTGAGTGTGAGTGAGAGAGAGTGAGAGAGAGTGAGAGCGAGAGTGAGTGAGAGAGTGAGAGTGCGTGAGAGTGTGAGTGAGAGTGAGAGTGAGTGAGAGTGAGTGAGAGTGAGGGAGTGAGAGTGAGAGTGAGAGAGAGTGATTGAGAGAGAATGTGAGAGTGAGAGTGAGAGTGAGTGAGAGAGAGTGAGAGAGAGTGAGAGTGAGAGTGTGAGTGAGATAGAGTGAGTGTGAGTGAGAGTGAGAGTGAGTGAGAGTGTGAGGGTGAGAGTGTGAGTGAGAGTTAGTGAGAGTGAGAGTGTTTGAGAGTGAGAGTGAGAGTGAGTGAGAGAGTGAGAGTGCGTGAGAGTGTGAGTGAGAGTGAGAGTGAGTGAGAGTGAGTGAGAGTGAGTGAGTGAGAGTGAGAGTGAGTGAGAGTCAGAGTGAGTGAGTGAGAGTGAGAGTGAGAGAGAGTGATTGAGAGTGAGAGTGAGAGTGAGTGAGAGTGAGAGTGAGAGAGAGTGAGAGTGAGAGAGAGTGAGAGTGAGTGAGAGTGAGTGAGAGTGAGAGAGAGAGTGAGAGTGAGAGTGAGTGAGAGTGAGAGTGAGAGAGAGTGAGAGTGAGAGTTAGTGTGAGAGTGAGAGTGAGTGAGAGTGTCAGTGAGAGAGAGTGAGAGAGAGTGAGTGAGAGTGAGAGTGAGAGAGAGTGAGAGTGAGTGAGAGTGAGAGTGTGAATGAGAGTGAGAGTGAGAGTGAGAGTGTGAATGAGAGTGAGAGTGAGTGAGAGTGAGAGTGAGAGAGAGTGAGAGTGATTGAGAGTGAGTGAGTGAGTGAGAGTGAGAGAGAGTGATTGAGAGTGAGAGTGTGAGAGTGAGTGAGAGTGAGAGAGTGAGTGCGAGTGAGCGTGAGAGTGAGTGAGAGTGAGAGTGAGAGAGAGAGTGAGTGAGAGTGAGTGAGAGTGAGAGTGAGTGAGTGCGAGAGAGAGTTAGAGTGAGAGAGAGAGTGAGTGAGAGTGAGTGAGATTGAAAGAGAGTGAGAGTGAGAGTGAGTGGGAGTGAGAGTGGGAGTGAGTGAGAGTGAGAGTGAGAGAGAGTGAGAGTGAGTGAGAGAGAGAGTGAGTGAGTGAG
Organism: Chiloscyllium plagiosum; assembly: GCF_037043375.1. Taxonomy (NCBI): domain Eukaryota; kingdom Metazoa; phylum Chordata; class Chondrichthyes; order Orectolobiformes; family Hemiscylliidae; genus Chiloscyllium; species Chiloscyllium plagiosum. Next base: position 272,777 of record NW_028270296.1, on the reverse strand, counting down.
AGTGAGTGATTGAGAGTGAGTGTGAGTGAGAGTGAGAGAGATTGAGAGTGAGAGTGAGTGAGAGTGAGAGTGAGAGTGAGTGAGAGTGAGAGACTGAGTGTGAGAGAGAGTGAGTGAGAGTGAGAGTGAGAGAGAGTGAGAGAGAATGAGAGTGAGTGTGAGTGAGTGAGTGAGAGAGATTGAGAGTGAGAGTGAGTGAGAGTGAGAGTGAGAGTGAGTGAGAGTGAGAGACTGAGTGTGAGAGAGAGTGAGTGAGAGTGAGAGTGAGTGAGAGAGAGTGAGAGTGTGAGGGTGAGAGTGTGAGTGAGAGTTAGTGAGGGTGAGAGTGTTTGAGAGTGAGAGTGAGAGTGAGTGAGAGTGAGAGCGAGAGAGAGTGAGAGTGACAGTGAGAGTGAGTGTGAGTGAGAGAGAGTGAGAGAGAGTGAGAGCGAGAGTGAGTGAGAGAGTGAGAGTGCGTGAGAGTGTGAGTGAGAGTGAGAGTGAGTGAGAGTGAGTGAGAGTGAGTGAGTGAGAGTGAGAGTGAGAGAGAGTGATTGAGAGAGAATGTGAGAGTGAGAGTGAGAGTGAGTGAGAGAGAGTGAGAGAGAGTGAGAGTGAGAGTGTGAGTGAGATAGAGTGAGTGTGAGTGAGAGTGAGAGTGAGTGAGAGTGTGAGGGTGAGAGTGTGAGTGAGAGTTAGTGAGAGTGAGAGTGTTTGAGAGTGAGAGTGAGTGAGAGAGTGAGAGTGCGTGAGAGTGTGAGTGAGAGTGAGAGTGAGTGAGAGTGAGTGAGAGTGAGTGAGTGAGAGTGAGAGTGAGAGAGAGTGATTGAGAGAGAATGTGAGAGTGAGAGTGAGAGTGAGTGAGAGAGAGTGAGAGAGAGTGAGAGTGAGAGTGTGAGTGAGATAGAGTGAGTGTGAGTGAGAGTGAGAGTGAGTGAGAGTGTGAGGGTGAGAGTGTGAGTGAGAGTTAGTGAGAGTGAGAGTGTTTGAGAGTGAGAGTGAGTGAGAGAGTGAGAGTGCGTGAGAGTGTGAGTGAGAGTGAGAGTGAGTGAGAGTGAGTGAGAGTGAGTGAGTGAGAGTGAGAGTGAGAGAGAGTGATTGAGAGAGAATGTGAGAGTGAGAGTGAGAGTGAGTGAGAGAGAGTGAGAGAGAGTGAGAGTGAGAGTGTGAGTGAGATAGAGTGATTGTGAGTGAGAGTGAGAGTGAGTGAGAGTGAGAGTGAGAGAGTGAGAGTGAGTGAGAGTGAGAGTGAGAGTGATCGAGAGTGAGAGAGAGAGTGAGAGAGAGTGAGAGGGAGAGTGAATGAGAGAGTGAGAGTGAGAGTGAGTGAGAGTGTGAATGAGAGTGAGAGTGAGTGAGAGTCAGAGTGAGTGAGTGAGAGTGAGAGTGAGAGAGAGTGATTGAGAGTGAGAGTGAGAGTGAGTGAGAGTGAGAGTGAGAGAGAGTGAGAGTGAGAGAGTGAGAGTGAGTGAGAGTGAGTGAGAGTGAGAGAGAGAGTGAGAGTGAGAGTGAGTGAGAGTGAGAGTGAGAGAGAGTGAGAGTGAGAGTTAGTGTGAGAGTGAGAGTGAGTGAGAGTGTCAGTGAGAGAGAGTGAGAGAGAGTGAGTGAGAGTGAGAGTGAGAGAGAGTGAGAGTGAGTGAGAGTGAGAGTGTGAATGAGAGTGAGAGTGAGTGAGAGTGAGAGTGAGAGAGAGTGAGAGTGATTGAGAGTGAGTGAGTGAGTGAGAGTGAGAGTGAGAGAGAGTGATTGAGAGTGAGAGTGTGAGAGTGAGTGAGAGTGAGAGAGTGAGTGAGAGTGAGAGAGAGAGTGAGTGAGAGAGAGTGAGAGAGAGTGATAGTGAGAGCGAGTGAGAGTGAGTGAGAGTGAGAGAGAGAGTGAGTGAGAGTGAGAGTGAGTGAGAGTGAGAGAGAGTGAGCGTGTGTGAGAGAGTGAGTGAGAGTGAGTGATTGAGAGTGAGAGTGAGAGTGAGTGTGAGTGAGAGTGTGAGAGAGTGAGAGTGAGAGAGAGAGTGAGTGAGAGTGAGTGAGCGTGAGAGAGAGTGAGAGTGAGAGTGAGTGAGAGTGAGAGTGAGCGAGAGTGAGTGAGAGTGAGAGTGAGTGAGAGTGAGAGTGAGAGAGTGAGAGAGTGAGAGAGATGAGAGAAAGTGAGAGTGAGTGAGAGTGAGAGTGAGTGAGTGTGAGAGTGAGTGAGAGTGAGAGTGAGAGTGAGTGAGAGTGAGAGAGAGTGAGAGAGATAGAGAGTGAGAGAGAGTGAGAGAGTGTGAGAGTGAGTGAGAGTGAGAGTGAGAGAGAGTGAGAGTGAGTGAGAGTCAGAGTGAGTGAGAGTGAGAGTGAGAGAGTGAGTGAGTGTAAGTGAGAGTGAGATTGAGTGAGTTAGAGGGAGTGAGAGTGATAGTGAGTGAGAGTGTGAGTGAGTGAGAGTGAGAGTGAGTGAGAGTGAGAGTGAGTGAGAGTGAGAGAGAGTGAGAGTGAGTGAGAGTGAGAGTGAGAGAGAGTGAGAGTGAGTGAGAGTCAGAGTGAGTGAGAGTGAGTGAGAGTGAGAGTGAGTGAGAAAGAGTGAGCGTGTGAGGGTGAGAGTGAGTGAGAGTGAGTGAGAGTGAGAGTGAGTGAGAGTGAGAGTGAGTGAGAGAGTGAGTGAGAGTGAGTGTGAGTGTGAGTGAGAGTGAGAGTGAGTGAGAGTGAGAGAGAGTGAGAGTGAGTGAGAGTGAGAGTGAGAGAGAGTGAGAGTGAGTGAGAGTCAGAGTGAGTGAGAGTGAGTGAGAGTGAGAGTGAGTGAGAAAGAGTGAGCGTGTGAGGGTGAGAGTGAGTGAGAGTGAGTGAGATTGAGAGTGAGTGAGAGTGAAAGTGAGAGAGAGTGAGAGTGAGTGAGAGTGAGTGAGAGTGAGAGTGAGAGAGAGTGAGAGTGAGAGAGAGAGTGCGAGTGAGTGAGAGTGTGAGTGAGAGTGAGAGAGATTGAGTGTGAGAATGAGTGAGAGTGAGAGTGAGAGAGAGTGAGAGTGAGAGAGAGTGAGAGAGAATGAGAGTGAGTGTGAGTGAGTGAGTGAGAGAGATTGAGAGTGAGAATGAGTGAGAGTGAGAGTGAGAGTGAGAGTGAGAGTGAGTGAGAGTGAGAGACTGAGTGTGAGAGAGAGTGAGTGAGAGTGAGAGTGAGTGAGAGAGAGTGAGAGTGTGAGGGTGAGAGTGTGAGTGAGAGTTAGTGAGAGTGAGAGTGTTTGAGAGTGAGAGTGAGAGTGAGTGAGAGTGAGAGCGAGAGAGAGTGAGAGTGACAGTGAGAGTGAGTGTGAGTGAGAGAGAGTGAGAGAGAGTGAGAGCGAGAGTGAGTGAGAGAGTGAGAGTGCGTGAGAGTGTGAGTGAGAGTGAGAGTGAGTGAGAGTGAGTGAGTGTGAGAGAGAGTGATTGAGAGAGAATGTGAGAGTGAGAGTGAGAGTGAGTGAGAGAGAGTGAGAGAGAGTGAGAGTGAGAGTGTGAGTGAGATAGAGAGTGAGAGTGAGAGTGAGTGAGAGTGAGAGAGTGAGAGTGAGTGAGAGTGAGAGTGAGAGTGATCGAGAGTGAGAGAGAGTGAGAGGGAGAGTGATTGAGAGAGTGAGAGTGAGAGTGAGTGAGAGTGTGAATGAGAGTGAGAGTGAGTGAGAGTCAGAGTGAGTGAGTGAGAGTGAGAGTGAGAGAGAGTGATTGAGAGTGAGAGTGAGAGTGAGTGAGAGTGAGAGTGAGAGAGAGTGAGAGTGAGAGAGAGTGAGAGTGAGTGAGAGTGAGTGAGAGTGAGAGAGAGAGTGAGAGTGAGAGTGAGTGAGAGTGAGAGTGAGAGAGAGTGAGAGTGAGAGTTAGTGTGAGAGTGAGAGTGAGTGAGAGTGTCAGTGAGAGAGAGTGAGAGAGAGTGAGTGAGAGTGAGAGTGAGAGAGAGTGAGAGTGAGTGAGAGTGAGAGTGTGAATGAGAGTGAGAGTGAGAGTGAGAGTGTGAATGAGAGTGAGAGTGAGTGAGAGTGAGAGTGAGAGAGAGTGAGAGTGATTGAGAGTGAGTGAGTGAGTGAGAGTGAGAGAGAGTGATTGAGAGTGAGAGTGTGAGAGTGAGTGAGAGTGAGAGAGTGAGTGCGAGTGAGCGTGAGAGTGAGTGAGAGTGAGAGTGAGAGTGAGTGTGAGTGAGAGTGAAAGTGTGAGAGTGAGTGAGAGTGAGAGAGAGTGAGAGTGAGAGTTAGTGTGAGAGTGAGAGTGAGTGAGAGCGTCAGTGAGAGAGAGTGAGAGAGAGTGAGAGAGAGTGAGTGATTGAGAGTGAGTGAGAGTGAGAGTGAGAGAGAGAGTGAGTGAGAGTGAGTGAGAGTGAGAGTGAGTGAGTGCGAGAGAGAGTTAGAGTGAGAGAGAGAGTGAGTGAGAGTGAGTGAGATTGAAAGAGAGTGAGAGTGAGAGTGAGTGAGAGTGAGAGTGGGAGTGAGTGAGAGTGAGAGTGAGAGAGAGTGAGAGTGAGTGAGAGAGAGAGTGAGTGAGTGAGAGTGAGTGATTGAGAGTGAGTGAGAGTGAGAGTGAGAGAGAGTGAGAGTGAGAGAGAGTGAGAGTGAGTGAGAGAGAGAATGAGAGTGAGTGTGAGTGAGTGAGAGTGAGAGTGAGAGAGATTGAGAGTGACAATGAGTGAGAGTGAGAGTGAGTGAGAGTGAGAGAGTGAGTGAGAGAGAGAGTGAGAGTGAGTGAGAGTGAGTGAGAGTGAGAGTGAGTGAGAAAGAGTGAGCGTGTGAGAGTGAGAGTGAGTGAGAGTGAGTGAGAGTGAGAGTGAGTGAGAGTGAGAGTGAGTGAGAGAGTGAGTGAGAGTGAGTGTGAGTGTGAGAGAGAGTGAGAGTGAGTGAGAGAGAGAGTGAGTGAGTGAGAGTCAGTGATTGAGAGTGAGTGAGAGTGAGAGTGAGAGAGAGAGTGAGTGAGAGTGAGTGAGAGTGAGAGTGAGTGAGTGCGAGAGAGAGTTAGAGTGAGAGAGAGAGTGAGTGAGAGTGAGTGAGATTGAAAGAGAGTGAGAGTGAGAGTGAGAGTGAGTGAGAGTGAGAGTGGGAGTGAGTGAGAGTGAGAGTGAGAGAGAGTGAGAGTGAGTGAGAGAGAGAGTGAGTGAGTGAGAGTGAGTGATTGAGAGTGAGTGAGAGTGAGAGTGAGAGAGAGTGAGAGTGAGAGAGAGTGAGAGTGAGTGAGAGAGAGAATGAGAGTGAGTGTGAGTGGTTGAGAGTGAGAGTGAGAGAGATTGAGACTGACAATGAGTGAGAGTGAGAGTGAGAGTGAGTGAGAGTGAGAGAGTGAGTGAGAGAGAGAGTGAGAGTGAGTGAGAGAGAGTGAGAGTGAGAGTGAGTGAGAAAGAGTGAGCGTGTGAGGGTGAGAGTGAGTGAGAGTGAGTGAGAGTGAGAGTGAGTGAGAGTGAGAGTGAGTGAGAGAGTGAGTGAGAGTGAGTGTGAGTGAGAGTGAGAGTGAGAGTGAGTGAGAGTGAGTGAGAGTGAGAGTGAGATAGAGTGATTGAGAGAGAATGTGAGAGTGAGAGTGAGAGTGAGAGTGAGTGAGAGTGAGTGAGAGTGAGTGAGAGTGAGAGTGAGAGAAAGTGATTGAGAGAGAATGTGAGAGTGAGAGTGAGTGAGAGAGAGTGAGAGAGAGTGAGAGCGAGAGTGAGTGAGAGTGAGAGAGAGTGAGAGTGAGTGAGAGTGAGAGAGAGTGAGTGAGAGTGAGAGTGGGAGTGAGAGAGAGTGAGAGAGAGTGAGAGTGAGAGTGAGTGAGAGAGGGAGTGAGAGTAATTGAGAGTGAGAGTGAGTGAGAGTGAGTAAGAGTGAGAGTGAGTGAGAGCGAGAGTGAGAGTGTGAGAGAGTGAGAGGGAGAGTGAATGAGTGTGAGAGAGAGAGTGAGTGAGAGTGAGATTGAGAGTGAGTGAGAGTGAGAGAGTGAGTGAGAGTGAGAGTGAGTGAGAGTGAGAGTGAGTGAGAGTGAGAGTGAGTGAGCGAGAGTGAGAGAGAGAGTGAGTGAGAGAGTGAGAGTGAGTGAGAGTGTGAGTGAGAGTGAGAGTGAGTGAGAGTGAGTGAGAGAGAGTGCCAGAGAGTGAGAGTGAGAGAGAGTGAGAGTGAGAGTGAGTGAGAGTGAGAGGGAGAGAGAGTGAGTGAGAGTGAGAGTGTGTGTGAGAGAGAGTGTGAGTGAGAGTGAGAGTGAGAGTGAGTGGGAGTGAGAGTGAGAGTGAGTGAAAGTGAGAGTGAGTGAGAGTGAGAGTGAGAGAGAGTGAGAGAGAGTGAGATTGAGTGAGAGCGAGAGTGAGTGAGAGTGAGAGTGAGTGTGAGAGTGAGAGTGAGTGAGAGTGAGATTCAGAGAGAGTGAGAGTGAGAGCTAGTGAGAGAGAGTGAGAGTGAGAGTGAGGGGGAGTGAGAGTGAGTGAGAGTGAAAGTGAGTGAGAGTGATAGTGAGTGAGAGCGAGTGAGAGTGAGAGTGAGAGAGAGTGAGAGTGAGAGAGTGAGTGAGAGTGAGAGAGAGTGAGAGTGAGAGTTAGTGTGAGAGTGAGAGTGAGTGAGAGCGTCAGTGAGAGAGAGTGAGAGAGAGTGAGAGAGAGTGAGTGATTGAGAGTGAGTGAGAGTGAGAGTGAGAGAGAGAGTGAGTGAGAGTGAGTGAGAGTGAGAGTGAGTGAGTGCGAGAGAGAGTTAGAGTGAGAGAGAGAGTGAGTGAGAGTGAGTGAGATTGAAAGAGAGTGAGAGTGAGAGTGAGTGAGAGTGAGAGTGGGAGTGAGTGAGAGTGAGAGTGAGAGAGAGTGAGAGTGAGTGAGAGAGAGAGTGAGTGAGTGAGAGTGAGTGATTGAGAGTGAGTGAGAGTGAGAGTGAGAGAGAGTGAGAGTGAGAGAGAGTGAGAGTGAGTGAGAGAGAGAATGAGAGTGAGTGTGAGTGAGTGAGAGTGAGAGTGAGAGAGATTGAGAGTGACAATGAGTGAGAGTGAGAGTGAGTGAGAGTGAGAGAGTGAGTGAGAGAGAGAGTGAGAGTGAGTGAGAGTGAGTGAGAGTGAGAGTGAGTGAGAAAGAGTGAGCGTGTGAGAGTGAGAGTGAGTGAGAGTGAGTGAGAGTGAGAGTGAGTGAGAGTGAGAGTGAGTGAGAGAGTGAGTGAGAGTGAGTGTGAGTGTGAGAGAGAGTGAGAGTGAGTGAGAGAGAGAGTGAGTGAGTGAGAGTCAGTGATTGAGAGTGAGTGAGAGTGAGAGTGAGAGAGAGAGTGAGTGAGAGTGAGTGAGAGTGAGAGTGAGTGAGTGCGAGAGAGAGTTAGAGTGAGAGAGAGAGTGAGTGAGAGTGAGTGAGATTGAAAGAGAGTGAGAGTGAGAGTGAGAGTGAGTGAGAGTGAGAGTGGGAGTGAGTGAGAGTGAGAGTGAGAGAGAGTGAGAGTGAGTGAGAGAGAGAGTGAGTGAGTGAGAGTGAGTGATTGAGAGTGAGTGAGAGTGAGAGTGAGAGAGAGTGAGAGTGAGAGAGAGTGAGAGTGAGTGAGAGAGAGAATGAGAGTGAGTGTGAGTGGTTGAGAGTGAGAGTGAGAGAGATTGAGACTGACAATGAGTGAGAGTGAGAGTGAGAGTGAGTGAGAGTGAGAGAGTGAGTGAGAGAGAGAGTGAGAGTGAGTGAGAGAGAGTGAGAGTGAGAGTGAGTGAGAAAGAGTGAGCGTGTGAGGGTGAGAGTGAGTGAGAGTGAGTGAGAGTGAGAGTGAGTGAGAGTGAGAGTGAGTGAGAGAGTGAGTGAGAGTGAGTGTGAGTGAGAGTGAGAGTGAGAGTGAGTGAGAGTGAGTGAGAGTGAGAGTGAGATAGAGTGATTGAGAGAGAATGTGAGAGTGAGAGTGAGAGTGAGAGTGAGTGAGAGTGAGTGAGAGTGAGTGAGAGTGAGAGTGAGAGAAAGTGATTGAGAGAGAATGTGAGAGTGAGAGTGAGTGAGAGAGAGTGAGAGAGAGTGAGAGCGAGAGTGAGTGAGAGTGAGAGAGAGTGAGAGTGAGTGAGAGTGAGAGAGAGTGAGTGAGAGTGAGAGTGGGAGTGAGAGAGAGTGAGAGAGAGTGAGAGTGAGAGTGAGTGAGAGAGGGAGTGAGAGTAATTGAGAGTGAGAGTGAGTGAGAGTGAGTAAGAGTGAGAGTGAGTGAGAGCGAGAGTGAGAGTGTGAGAGAGTGAGAGGGAGAGTGAATGAGTGTGAGAGAGAGAGTGAGTGAGAGTGAGATTGAGAGTGAGTGAGAGTGAGAGAGTGAGTGAGAGTGAGAGTGAGTGAGAGTGAGAGTGAGAGTGAGTGAGAGTGAGAGTGAGTGAGCGAGAGTGAGAGAGAGAGTGAGTGAGAGAGTGAGAGTGAGTGAGAGTGTGAGTGAGAGTGAGAGTGAGTGAGAGTGAGTGAGAGAGAGTGCCAGAGAGTGAGAGTGAGAGAGAGTGAGAGTGAGAGTGAGTGAGAGTGAGAGGGAGAGAGAGTGAGTGAGAGTGAGAGTGTGTGTGAGAGAGAGTGTGAGTGAGAGTGAGAGTGAGAGTGAGTGGGAGTGAGAGTGAGAGTGAGTGAAAGTGAGAGTGAGTGAGAGTGAGAGTGAGAGAGAGTGAGAGAGAGTGAGATTGAGTGAGAGCGAGAGTGAGTGAGAGTGAGAGTGAGTGTGAGAGTGAGAGTGAGTGAGAGTGAGATTCAGAGAGAGTGAGAGTGAGAGCTAGTGAGAGAGAGTGAGAGTGAGAGTGAGGGGGAGTGAGAGTGAGTGAGAGTGAAAGTGAGTGAGAGTGATAGTGAGTGAGAGCGAGTGAGAGTGAGAGTGAGAGAGAGTGAGAGTGAGAGAGAGTGCGAGTGAGTGAGAGTGTGAGTGAGAGTGAGAGAGATTGAGTGTGAGAATGAGTGAGAGTGAGAGTGAGAGAGAGTGAGAGTGAGAGAGAGTGAGAGAGAATGAGAGTGAGTGTGAGTGAGTGAGTGAGAGAGATTGAGAGTGAGAGTGAGTGAGAGTGAGAGTGAGAGTGAGTGAGAGTGTGAGACTGAGTGTGAGAGAGAGTGAGTGAGAGTGAGAGTGAGTGAGAGAGAGTGAGAGTGTGAGGGTGAGAGTGTGAGTGAGAGTTAGTGAGAGTGAGAGTGTTTGAGAGTGAGAGTGAGAGTGAGTGAGAGTGAGAGCGAGAGAGAGTGAGAGTGACAGTGAGAGTGAGTGTGAGTGAGAGAGAGTGAGAGAGAGTGAGAGCGAGAGTGAGTGAGAGAGTGAGAGTGCGTGAGAGTGTGAGTGAGAGTGAGAGTGAGTGAGAGTGAGTGAGAGTGAGGGAGTGAGAGTGAGAGTGAGAGAGAGTGATTGAGAGAGAATGTGAGAGTGAGAGTGAGAGTGAGTGAGAGAGAGTGAGAGAGAGTGAGAGTGAGAGTGTGAGTGAGATAGAGTGAGTGGTGAGTGAGAGTGAGAGTGAGTGAGAGTGTGAGGGTGAGTGTGAGTGAGAGTTAGTGAGAGTGAGAGTGGTTTGAGTGAGTGAGAGTGAGAGGTGAGTGAGAGAGTGAGAGTGCGTGAGAGTGTGAGTGGAGTGAGAGTGAGTGAGGTGAGTGAGTGAGAGTGAGTGAGTGAGTGAGTGAGTGAGAGTGAGTGAGTGAGAGTGAGAGTGAGGAGAGTGTGATTGAGAGTGAGAGTGAGTGAGAGTGAGAGTGAGTGAGAGAGAGTGAGAGTGAGAGAGTGAGAGTGAGTGAGAGTGAGTGAGAGTGAGAGAGAGAGTGAGAGTGAGAGTGAGTGTGAGAGTGAGAGTGAGAGAGAGTGAGAGTGAGAGTTAGTGTGAGAGTGAGAGTGAGTGAGAGTGTCAGTGAGAGAGAGTGAGAGAGAGTGAGTGAGAGTGAGAGTGAGAGAGAGTGAGAGTGAGTGAGAGTGAGAGTGTGAATGAGAGTGAGAGTGAGAGTGAGAGTGTGAATGAGAGTGAGTGTGAGTGAGAGTGAGAGTGAGAGTGAGTGTGAGTTGAGAGTGAGTGAGTGAGTGAGGAGTGAGAGAGAGTGATTGAGAGTGAGAGTGTGAGAGTGAGTGAGAGTGAGAGAGTGAGTGCGAGTGAGCGTGAGAGTGAGTGAGAGTGAGAGTGAGAGTGAGTGTGAGTGAGAGTGAAAGTGTGAGAGTGAGTGAGAGTGAGAGAGAGTGAGAGTGAGAGTTAGTGTGAGAGTGAGAGTGAGTGAGAGTGTCAGTGAGAGAGAGTGAGAGAGAGTGAGAGAGAGTGAGTGATTGAGAGTGAGTGAGAGTGAGAGTGAGAGAGAGAGTGAGTGAGAGTGAGTGAGAGTGAGAGTGAGTGAGTGCGAGAGAGAGTTAGAGTGAGAGAGAGAGTGAGTGAGAGTGAGTGAGATTGAAAGAGAGTGAGAGTGAGAGTGAGTGAGAGTGAGAGTGGGAGTGAGTGAGAGTGAGAGTGAGAGAGAGTGAGAGTGAGTGAGAGAGAGAGTGAGTGAGTGAGAGTGAGTGATTGAGAGTGAGTGAGAGTGAGAGTGAGAGAGAGTGAGAGTGAGAGAGAGTGAGAGTGAGTGAGAGAGAGAATGAGAGTGAGTGTGAGTGAGTGAGAGTGAGAGTGAGAGAGATTGAGAGTGACAATGAGTGAGAGTGAGAGTGAGTGAGAGTGAGAGAGTGAGTGAGAGAGAGAGTGAGAGTGAGTGAGAGTGAGTGAGAGTGAGAGTGAGTGAGAAAGAGTGAGCATGTGAGAGTGAGAGTGAGTGAGAGTGAGTGAGAGTGAGAGTGAGTGAGAGTGAGAGTGAGTGAGAGAGTGAGTGAGAGTGAGTGTGAGTGTGAGAGAGAGTGAGAGTGAGTGAGAGAGAGAGTGAGTGAGTGAGAGTCAGTGATTGAGAGTGAGTGAGAGTGAGAGTGAGAGAGAGAGTGAGTGAGAGTGAGTGAGAGTGAGAGTGAGTGAGTGCGAGAGAGAGTTAGCGTGAGAGAGAGAGTGAGTGAGAGTGAGTGAGATTGAAAGAGAGTGAGAGTGAGAGTGAGAGTGAGTGTGAGAGTGGGAGTGAGTGAGAGTGAGAGTGAGAGAGAGTGAGAGTGAGTGAGAGAGAGAGTGAGTGAGTGAGAGTGAGTGATTGAGAGTGAGTGAGAGTGAGAGTGAGAGAGAGTGAGAGTGAGAGAGAGTGAGAGTGAGTGAGAGAGAGAATGAGAGTGAGTGTGAGTGAGTGAGAGTGAGAGTGAGAGAGATTGAGAGTGACAATGAGTGAGAGTGAGAGTGAGAGTGAGTGAGAGTGAGAGAGTGAGTGAGAGAGAGAGTGAGAGTGAGTGAGAGAGAGTGAGAGTGAGAGTGAGTGAGAAAGAGTGAGCGTGTGAGGGTGAGAGTGAGTGAGAGTGAGTGAGAGTGAGAGTGAGTGAGAGTGAGAGTGAGAGAGAGAGTGAGTGAGAGTGAGTGTGAGTGAGAGTGAGAGTGAGAGTGAGTGAGAGTGAGTGAGAGTGAGAGTGAGATAGAGTGATTGAGAGAGAATGTGAGAGTGAGAGTGAGAGTGAGAGTGAGTGAGAGTGAGTGAGAGTGAGTGAGAGTGAGAGTGAGAGAAAGTGATTGAGAGAGAATGTGAGAGTGAGAGTGAGTGAGAGAGAGTGAGAGAGAGTGAGAGTGAGAGTGAGTGAGAGTGAGAGAGAGTGAGAGTGAGTGAGAGTGAGAGAGAGTGAGTGAGAGTGAGAGTGGGAGTGAGAGAGAGTGAGAGAGAGTGAGAGTGAGAGTGAGTGAGAGAGGGAGTGAGAGTAATTGAGAGTGAGAGTGAGTGAGAGTGAGTAAGAGTGAGAGTGAGTGAGAGCGAGAGTGAGAGTGTGAGAGAGTGAGAGGGAGAGTGAATGAGTGTGAGAGAGAGAGTGAGTGAGAGTGAGAGTGAGAGTGAGTGAGAGTGAGAGAGTGAGTGAGCGTGAGAGTGAGTGAGAGTGAGAGTGAGAGTGAGTGAGAGTGAGAGTGAGTGAGCGAGAGTGAGTGAGAGAGAGTGAGTGAGAGAGTGAGAGTGAGTGAGAGTGTGAGTGAGAGTGAGAGTGAGTGAGAGTGAGTGAGAGAGAGTGCCAGAGAGTGAGAGTGAGAGAGAGTGAGAGTGAGAGTGAGTGAGAGTGAGAGGGAGAGAGAGTGAGTGAGAGTGAGAGTGTGTGTGAGAGAGAGTGTGAGTGAGAGTGAGAGTGAGAGTGAGTGGGAGTGAGAGTGAGAGTGAGTGAAAGTGAGAGTGAGTGAGAGTGAGAGTGAGAGAGAGTGAGAGAGAGTGAGATTGAGTGAGAGCGAGAGTGAGTGAGAGTGAGAGTGAGTGTGAGAGTGAGAGTGAGTGAGAGTGAGATTCAGAGAGAGTGAGAGTGAGAGCTAGTGAGAGAGAGTGAGAGTGAGGGGGAGTGAGAGTGAGTGAGAGTGAAAGTGAGTGAGAGTGATAGTGAGTGAGAGCGAGTGAGAGTGAGAGTGAGAGAGAGTGAGAGTGAGAGAGAGTGCGAGTGAGTGAGAGTGTGAGTGAGAGTGAGAGAGATTGAGTGTGAGAATGAGTGAGAGTGAGAGTGAGAGAGAGTGAGAGTGAGAGAGAGTGAGAGAGAATGAGAGTGAGTGTGAGTGAGTGAGTGAGAGAGATTGAGAGTGAGAGTGAGTGAGAGTGAGAGTGAGAGTGAGTGAGAGTGAGAGACTGAGTGTGAGAGAGTGAGTGAGAGTGAGAGTGAGTGAGAGAGAGTGAGAGTGTGAGGGTGAGAGTGTGAGTGAGAGTTAGTGAGAGTGAGAGTGTTTGAGAGTGAGAGTGAGAGTGAGTGAGAGTGAGAGCGAGAGAGAGTGAGAGTGACAGTGAGAGTGAGTGTGAGTGAGAGAGAGTGAGAGAGAGTGAGAGCGAGAGTGAGTGAGAGAGTGAGAGTGCGTGAGAGTGTGAGTGAGAGTGAGAGTGAGTGAGAGTGAGTGAGAGTGAGTGAGTGAGAGTGAGAGTGAGAGAGAGTGATTGAGAGAGAATGTGAGAGTGAGAGTGAGAGTGAGTGAGAGAGAGTGAGAGAGAGTGAGAGTGAGAGTGTGAGTGAGATAGAGTGAGTGTGAGTGAGAGTGAGAGTGAGTGAGAGTGTGAGGGTGAGAGTGTGAGTGAGAGTTAGTGAGAGTGAGAGTGTTTGAGAGTGAGAGTGAGAGTGAGTGAGAGAGTGAGAGTGCGTGAGAGTGTGAGTGAGAGTGAGAGTGAGTGAGAGTGAGTGAGAGTGAGTGAGTGAGAGTGAGAGTGAGAGAGAGTGATTGAGAGAGAATGTGAGAGTGAGAGTGAGAGTGAGAGAGAGAGAGTGAGAGAGAGTGAGAGTGAGAGTGTGAGTGAGATAGAGTGAGTGTGAGTGAGAGTGAGAGTGAGTGAGAGTGAGAGTGAGAGAGTGAGAGTGAGTGAGAGTGAGAGTGAGAGTGATCGAGAGTGAGAGAGAGAGTGAGAGAGAGTGAGAGGGAGAGTGAATGAGAGAGTGAGAGTGAGAGTGAGTGAGAGTGTGAATGAGAGTGAGAGTGAGTGAGAGTCAGAGTGAGTGAGTGAGTGAGAGTGAGAGTGAGAGAGAGTGATTGAGAGTGAGAGTGAGAGTGAGTGAGAGTGAGAGTGAGAGAGAGAGTGAGAGAGAGTGAGAGTGAGTGAGAGTGAGTGAGAGTGAGAGAGGGAGTGAGAGTGAGAGTGAGTGAGAGTGAGAGTGAGAGAGAGTGAGAGTGAGAGTTAGTGTGAGAGTGAGAGTGAGTGAGAGTGTCAGTGAGAGAGAGTGAGAGAGAGTGAGAGTGAGAGTTAGTGTGAGAGTGAGAGTGAGTGAGAGTGTCAGTGAGAGAGAGTGAGAGAGAGTGAGAGAGAGTGAGTGATTGAGAGTGAGTGAGAGTGAGAGTGAGAGAGAGAGTGAGTGAGAGTGAGTGAGAGTGAGAGTGAGTGAGTGCGAGAGAGAGTTAGAGTGAGAGAGAGAGTGAGTGAGAGTGAGTGAGATTGAAAGAGAGTGAGAGTGAGAGTGAGTGAGAGTGAGAGTGGGAGTGAGTGAGAGTGAGAGTGAGAGAGAGTGAGAGTGAGTGAGAGAGAGAGTGAGTGAGTGAGAGTGAGTGATTGAGAGTGAGTGAGAGTGAGAGTGAGAGAGAGTGAGAGTGAGAGAGAGTGAGAGTGAGTGAGAGAGAGAATGAGAGTGAGTGTGAGTGAGTGAGAGTGAGAGTGAGAGAGATTGAGAGTGACAATGAGTGAGAGTGAGAGTGAGTGAGAGTGAGAGAGTGAGTGAGAGAGAGAGTGAGAGTGAGTGAGAGTGAGTGAGAGTGAGAGTGAGTGAGAAAGAGTGAGCGTGTGAGAGTGAGAGTGAGTGAGAGTGAGTGAGAGTGAGAGTGAGTGAGAGTGAGAGTGAGTGAGAGAGTGAGTGAGAGTGAGTGTGAGTGTGAGAGAGAGTGAGAGTGAGTGAGAGAGAGAGTGAGTGAGTGAGAGTCAGTGATTGAGAGTGAGTGAGAGTGAGAGTGAGAGAGAGAGTGAGTGAGAGTGAGTGAGAGTGAGAGTGAGTGAGTGCGAGAGAGAGTTAGCGTGAGAGAGAGAGTGAGTGAGAGTGAGTGAGATTGAAAGAGAGTGAGAGTGAGAGTGAGAGTGAGTGTGAGAGTGGGAGTGAGTGAGAGTGAGAGTGAGAGAGAGTGAGAGTGAGTGAGAGAGAGAGTGAGTGAGTGAGAGTGAGTGATTGAGAGTGAGTGAGAGTGAGAGTGAGAGAGAGTGAGAGTGAGAGAGAGTGAGAGTGAGTGAGAGAGAGAATGAGAGTGAGTGTGAGTGAGTGAGAGTGAGAGTGAGAGAGATTGAGAGTGACAATGAGTGAGAGTGAGAGTGAGAGTGAGTGAGAGTGAGAGAGTGAGTGAGAGAGAGAGTGAGAGTGAGTGAGAGAGAGTGAGAGTGAGAGTGAGTGAGAAAGAGTGAGCGTGTGAGGGTGAGAGTGAGTGAGAGTGAGTGAGAGTGAGAGTGAGTGAGAGTGAGAGTGAGTGAGAGAGTGAGTGAGAGTGAGTGTGAGTGAGAGTGAGAGTGAGAGTGAGTGAGAGTGAGTGAGAGTGAGAGTGAGATAGAGTGATTGAGAGAGAATGTGAGAGTGAGAGTGAGAGTGAGAGTGAGTGAGAGTGAGTGAGAGTGAGTGAGAGTGAGAGTGAGAGAAAGTGATTGAGAGAGAATGTGAGAGTGAGAGTGAGTGAGAGAGAGTGAGAGAGAGTGAGAGTGAGAGTGAGTGAGAGTGAGAGAGAGTGAGAGTGAGTGAGAGTGAGAGAGAGTGAGTGAGAGTGAGAGTGGGAGTGAGAGAGAGTGAGAGAGAGTGAGAGTGAGAGTGAGTGAGAGAGGGAGTGAGAGTAATTGAGAGTGAGAGTGAGTGAGAGTGAGTAAGAGTGAGAGTGAGTGAGAGCGAGAGTGAGAGTGTGAGAGAGTGAGAGGGAGAGTGAATGAGTGTGAGAGAGAGAGTGAGTGAGAGTGAGAGTGAGAGTGAGTGAGAGTGAGAGAGTGAGTGAGAGTGAGAGTGAGTGAGAGTGAGAGTGAGAGTGAGTGAGAGTGAGAGTGAGTGAGCGAGAGTGAGAGAGAGAGTGAGTGAGAGAGTGAGAGTGAGTGAGAGTGTGAGTGAGAGTGAGAGTGAGTGAGAGTGAGTGAGAGAGAGTGCCAGAGAGTGAGAGTGAGAGAGAGTGAGAGTGAGAGTGAGTGAGAGTGAGAGGGAGAGAGAGTGAGTGAGAGTGAGAGTGTGTGTGAGAGAGAGTGTGAGTGAGAGTGAGAGTGAGAGTGAGTGGGAGTGAGAGTGAGAGTGAGTGAAAGTGAGAGTGAGTGAGAGTGAGAGTGAGAGAGAGTGAGAGAGAGTGAGATTGAGTGAGAGCGAGAGTGAGTGAGAGTGAGAGTGAGTGTGAGAGTGAGAGTGAGTGAGAGTGAGATTCAGAGAGAGTGAGAGTGAGAGCTAGTGAGAGAGAGTGAGAGTGAGAGTGAGGGGGAGTGAGAGTGAGTGAGAGTGAAAGTGAGTGAGAGTGATAGTGAGTGAGAGCGAGTGAGAGTGAGAGTGAGAGAGAGTGAGAGTGAGAGAGAGTGCGAGTGAGTGAGAGTGTGAGTGAGAGTGAGAGAGATTGAGTGTGAGAATGAGTGAGAGTGAGAGTGAGAGAGAGTGAGAGTGAGAGAGAGTGAGAGAGAATGAGAGTGAGTGTGAGTGAGTGAGTGAGAGAGATTGAGAGTGAGAGTGAGTGAGAGTGAGAGTGAGAGTGAGTGAGAGTGAGAGACTGAGTGTGAGAGAGAGTGAGTGAGAGTGAGAGTGAGTGAGAGAGAGTGAGAGTGTGAGGGTGAGAGTGTGAGTGAGAGTTAGTGAGAGTGAGAGTGTTTGAGAGTGAGAGTGAGAGTGAGTGAGAGTGAGAGCGAGAGAGAGTGAGAGTGACAGTGAGAGTGAGTGTGAGTGAGAGAGAGTGAGAGAGAGTGAGAGCGAGAGTGAGTGAGAGAGTGAGAGTGCGTGAGAGTGTGAGTGAGAGTGAGAGTGAGTGAGAGTGAGTGAGAGTGAGTGAGTGAGAGTGAGAGTGAGAGAGAGTGATTGAGAGAGAATGTGAGAGTGAGAGTGAGAGTGAGTGAGAGAGAGTGAGAGAGAGTGAGAGTGAGAGTGTGAGTGAGATAGAGTGAGTGTGAGTGTGAGTGAGAGTTAGTGAGAGTGAGAGTGTTTGAGAGTGAGAGTGAGAGTGAGTGAGAGAGTGAGAGTGCGTGAGAGTGTGAGTGAGAGTGAGAGTGAGTGAGAGTGAGTGAGAGTGAGTGAGTGAGAGTGAGAGTGAGAGAGAGTGATTGAGAGAGAATGTGAGAGTGAGAGTGAGAGTGAGAGAGAGAGAGTGAGAGAGAGTGAGAGTGAGAGTGTGAGTGAGATAGAGTGAGTGTGAGTGAGAGTGAGAGTGAGTGAGAGTGAGAGTGAGAGAGTGAGAGTGAGTGAGAGTGAGAGTGAGAGTGATCGAGAGTGAGAGAGAGAGTGAGAGAGAGTGAGAGGGAGAGTGAATGAGAGAGTGAGAGTGAGAGTGAGTGAGAGTGTGAATGAGAGTGAGAGTGAGTGAGAGTCAGAGTGAGTGAGTGAGTGAGAGTGAGAGTGAGAGAGAGTGATTGAGAGTGAGAGTGAGAGTGAGTGAGAGTGAGAGTGAGAGAGAGAGTGAGAGAGAGTGAGAGTGAGTGAGAGTGAGTGAGAGTGAGAGAGAGAGTGAGAGTGAGAGTGAGTGAGAGTGAGAGTGAGAGAGAGTGAGAGTGAGAGTTAGTGTGAGAGTGAGAGTGAGTGAGAGTGTCAGTGAGAGAGAGTGAGAGAGAGTGAGTGAGAGTGAGAGTGAGAGAGAGTGAGAGTGAGTGAGAGTGAGAGTGTGAATGAGAGTGAGAGTGAGTGAGAGTGAGAGTGAGAGAGAGTGAGAGTGATTGAGAGTGAGTGAGTGAGTGAGAGTGAGAGTGAGAGAGAGTGATTGAGAGTGAGAGTGTGAGAGTGAGTGAGAGTGAGAGAGTGAGTGAGAGTGAGCGTGAGAGTGAGTGAGAGTGAGAGTGAGAGTGAGTGTGAGTGAGAGTGAAAGTGTGAGAGTGAGTGAGAGTGAGAGAGAGTGAGAGTGAGAGTTAGTATGAGAGTGAGAGTGAGTGAGAGTGTCAGTGAGAGAGAGTGAGAGAGAGTGAGAGTGAGAGCGAGTGAGAGTGAGTGAGAGTGAGAGAGAGAGTGAGTGAGAGTGAGAGTGAGTGAGAGTGAGAGAGAGTGAGTGTGTGTGAGAGAGTGAGTGAGAGTGAGTGATTGAGAGTGAGAGTGAGAGTGAGTGAGAGTGAGAGTGTGAGAGAGTGAGAGTGAGAGAGAGAGTGAGTGAGAGTGAGTGAGCGTGAGAGAGAGTGAGAGTGAGAGTGAGTGAGAGTGAGCGAGAGTGAGTGAGAGTGAGAGTGAGAGTGAGTGAGAGTGAGAGTGAGAGAGTGAGAGAGAGTGAGAGTGAGAGTGATGAGAGAAAGTGAGAGTGAGTGAGAGTGAGAGT
>NW_028270296.1:240000-247500 GCF_037043375.1 Chiloscyllium plagiosum | reverse complement strand
AGAGAGAGTGAGAGTGATTGAGAGTGAGTGAGTGAGTGAGAGTGAGAGTGAGAGAGAGTGATTGAGAGTGAGAGTGTGAGAGTGAGTGAGAGTGAGAGACTGAGTGAGAGTGAGCGTGAGAGTGAGTGAGAGTGAGAGTGAGTGTGAGTGAGAGTGAAAGTGTGAGAGTGAGTGAGAGTGAGAGAGAGTGAGAGTGAGAGTTAGTGTGAGAGTGAGAGTGAGTGAGAGTGTCAGTGAGAGAGTGTGAGAGAGAGTGAGAGAGAGTGAGAGTGAGAGCGAGTGAGAGTGAGTGAGAGTGAGAGAGAGAGTGAGTGAGAGTGAGAGTGAGTGAGAGTGAGAGAGAGTGAGAGTGTGTGTGAGAGAGTGAGTGAGAGTGAGTGATTGAGAGTGAGAGTGAGAGTGAGTGAGAGTGAGAGTGTGAGAGAGTGAGAGTGAGAGAGAGAGTGAGTGAGAGTGAGTGAGCGTGAGAGAGAGTGAGAGTGAGAGTGAGTGAGAGTGAGAGTGAGCGAGAGTGAGTGAGAGTGAGAGTGAGAGTGAGTGAGAGTGAGAGTGAGAGAGTGAGAGAGAGTGAGAGTGAGAGTGATGAGAGAAAGTGAGAGTGAGTGAGAGTGAGAGTGAGTGAGTGTGAGAGTGAGTGAGAGTGAGAGTGAGAGTGAGTGAGAGTGAGAGAGAGTGAGAGAGATAAAGAGTGAGAGAGAGTGAGAGAGTGTGAGAGTGAGTGAGAGTGAGAGTGAGAGAGAGTGAGAGTGAGTGAGAGTGAGAGTGAGAGAGAGTGAGAGTGAGTGAGAGTCAGAGTGAGTGAGAGTGAGAGTGAGAGAGAGTGAGTGAGTGTGAGTGAGAGTGAGATTGAGTGAGTTAGAGGGAGTGAGAGTGATAGTGAGTGAGAGTGTGAGTGAGTGAGAGTGAGAGTGAGTGAGAGTGAGAGTGAGTGAGAGTGAGAGAGAGTGAGAGTGAGTGAGAGTGAGAGTGAGTGAGAGTGAGAGTGAGAGAGAGAGTGAGTGAGAGTGAGTGAGAGTGAGAGTGAGAGTGAGTGAGAGAGAGTTAGAGTGAGAGAGAGAGTGAGTGAGAGTGAGTGAGATTGAGAGAGAGTGAGAGTCAATGAGAGTGAGAGTTAGAGAGAGTGAGAGTGAGTGAGAGAGAGTGAGAGTGAGAGTGGGAGTGAGTGAGAGTGAGAGTGAGAGAGAGTGAGAGTGAGTGAGAGAGATTGTGAATGAGAGTGAGAGTGAGTGAGAGTGAGAGTGAGAGAGAGTGAGAGTGATTGAGAGTGAGTGAGTGAGTGAGAGTGAGAGTGAGAGAGAGTGATTGAGAGTGAGAGTGTGAGAGTGTGTGAGAGTGAGAGAGTGAGTGAGAGTGAGCGTGAGAGTGAGTGAGAGTGAGAGTGAGAGAGTGTGAGTGAGAGTGAAAGTGTGAGAGTGAGTGAGAGTGAGAGAGAGTGAGAGTGAGAGTGAGTGAGAGTGAGAGACTGAGTGTGAGAGAGAGTGAGTGAGAGTGAGAGTGAGTGAGAGAGAGTGAGAGTGTGAGGGTGAGAGTGTGAGTGAGAGTTAGTGAGAGTGAGAGTGTTTGAGAGTGAGAGTGAGAGTGAGTGAGAGTGAGAGCGAGAGAGAGTGAGAGTGACAGTGAGAGTGAGTGTGAGTGAGAGAGAGTGAGAGAGAGTGAGAGCGAGAGTGAGTGAGAGAGTGAGAGTGCGTGAGAGTGTGAGTGAGAGTGAGAGTGAGTGAGAGTGAGTGAGAGTGAGTGAGTGAGAGTGAGAGTGAGAGAGAGTGATTGAGAGAGAATGTGAGAGTGAGAGTGAGAGTGAGTGAGAGAGAGTGAGAGAGAGTGAGAGTGAGAGTGTGAGTGAGATAGAGTGAGTGTGAGTGAGAGTGAGAGTGAGTGAGAGTGTGAGGGTGAGAGTGTGAGTGAGAGTTAGTGAGAGTGAGAGTGTTTGAGAGTGAGAGTGAGAGTGAGTGAGAGAGTGAGAGTGCGTGAGAGTGTGAGTGAGAGTGAGAGTGAGTGAGAGTGAGTGAGAGTGAGTGAGTGAGAGTGAGAGTGAGAGAGAGTGATTGAGAGAGAATGTGAGAGTGAGAGTGAGAGTGAGTGAGAGAGAGTGAGAGAGAGTGAGAGTGAGAGTGTGAGTGAGATAGAGTGAGTGTGAGTGAGAGTGAGAGTGAGTGAGAGTGAGAGTGAGAGAGTGAGAGTGAGTGAGAGTGAGAGTGAGAGTGATCGAGAGTGAGAGAGAGAGTGAGAGAGAGTGAGAGGGAGAGTGAATGAGAGAGTGAGAGTGAGAGTGAGTGAGAGTGTGAATGAGAGTGAGAGTGAGTGAGAGTCAGAGTGAGTGAGTGAGTGAGAGTGAGAGTGAGAGAGAGTGATTGAGAGTGAGAGTGAGAGTGAGTGAGAGTGAGAGTGAGAGAGAGTGAGAGTGAGAGAGAGTGAGAGTGAGTGAGAGTGAGTGAGAGTGAGAGAGAGAGTGAGAGTGAGAGTGAGTGAGAGTGAGAGTGAGAGAGAGTGAGAGTGAGAGTTAGTGTGAGAGTGAGAGTGAGTGAGAGTGTCAGTGAGAGAGAGTGAGAGAGAGTGAATGAGAGTGAGAGAGAGTGAGAGTGAGTGAGAGTGAGAGTGTGAATGAGAGTGAGAGTGAGTGAGAGTGAGAGTGAGAGAGAGTGAGAGTGATTGAGAGTGAGTGAGTGAGTGAGAGTGAGAGTGAGAGAGAGTGATTGAGAGTGAGAGTGTGAGAGTGAGTGAGAGTGAGAGAGTGAGTGAGAGTGAGCGTGAGAGTGAGTGAGAGTGAGAGTGAGAGTGAGTGTGAGTGAGAGTGAAAGTGTGAGAGTGAGTGAGAGTGAGAGAGAGTGAGAGTGAGAGTTAGTATGAGAGTGAGAGTGAGTGAGAGTGTCAGTGAGAGAGAGTGAGAGAGAGTGAGAGTGAGAGCGAGTGAGAGTGAGTGAGAGTGAGAGAGAGAGTGAGTGAGAGTGAGAGTGAGTGAGAGTGAGAGAGAGTGAGTGTGTGTGAGAGAGTGAGTGAGAGTGAGTGATTGAGAGTGAGAGTGAGAGTGAGTGAGAGTGAGAGTGTGAGAGAGTGAGAGTGAGAGAGAGAGTGAGTGAGAGTGAGTGAGCGTGAGAGAGAGTGAGAGTGAGAGTGAGTGAGAGTGAGCGAGAGTGAGTGAGAGTGAGAGTGAGAGTGAGTGAGAGTGAGAGTGAGAGAGTGAGAGAGAGTGAGAGTGAGAGTGATGAGAGAAAGTGAGAGTGAGTGAGAGTGAGAGTGAGTGAGTGTGAGAGTGAGTGAGAGTGAGAGTGAGAGTGAGTGAGAGTGAGAGTGAGAGAGAGTGAGAGAGATAGAGAGTGAGAGAGAGTGAGAGAGTGTGAGAGTGAGTGAGAGTGAGAGTGAGAGAGAGTGAGAGTGAGTGAGAGTGAGAGTGAGAGAGAGTGAGAGTGAGTGAGATTCAGAGTGAGTGAGAGTGAGAGTGAGAGAGAGTGAGTGAGTGTGAGTGAGAGTGAGATTGAGTGAGTTAGAGGGAGTGAGAGTGATAGTGAGTGAGAGTGTGAGTGAGTGAGAGTGAGAGTGAGTGAGAGTGAGAGTGAGTGAGAGTGAGAGAGAGTGAGAGTGAGTGAGAGTGAGAGTGAGTGAGAGTGAGAGTGAGAGAGAGAGTGAGTGAGAGTGAGTGAGAGTGAGAGTGAGAGTGAGTGAGAGAGAGTTAAAGTGAGAGAGAGAGTGAGTGAGAGTGAGTGAGATTGAGAGAGAGTGAGAGTCAGTGAGAGTGAGAGTTAGAGAGAGTGAGAGTGAGTGAGAGAGAGTGAGAGTGGGAGTGAGTGAGAGTGAGAGTGAGAGAGAGTGAGAGTGAGTGAGAGAGAGAGTGTGAATGAGAGTGAGAGTGAGTGAGAGTGAGAGAGAGTGAGAGTGATTGAGAGTGAGTGAGTGAGTGAGAGTGAGAGTGAGAGAGAGTGATTGAGAGTGAGAGTGTGAGAGTGAGTGAGAGTGAGAGAGTGAGTGAGAGTGAGCGTGAGAGTGAGTGAGAGCGAGAGTGAGAGTGAGTGTGAGTGAGAGTGAAAGTGTGAGAGTGAGTGAGAGTGAGAGAGAGTGAGAGTGAGAGTTAGTGTGAGAGTGAGAGTGAGTGAGAGTGTCAGTGAGAGAGAGTGAGAGAGAGTGAGAGAGAGTGAGAGTGAGAGCGAGTGAGAGTGAGTGAGAGTGAGAGAGAGAGTGAGTGAGAGTGAGAGTGAGTGAGAGTGAGAGAGAGTGAGCGTGTGTGTGAGAGAGTGAGTGAGAGTGAGTGATTGAGAGTGAGAGTGAGAGTGAGTGTGAGTGAGAGTGTGAGAGAGTGAGAGTGAGAGAGAGAGTGAGTGAGAGTGAGGGAGCGTGAGAGAGAGTGAGAGTGAGAGTGAGAGTGAGTGAGAGTGAGAGTGAGCGAGAGTGAGTGAGAGTGAGAGTGAGTGAGAGTGAGAGTGAGAGAGTGAGAGAGTGAGAGAGATGAGAGAAGGTGAGAGTGAGTGAGTGTGAGAGTGAGTGAGTGTGAGAGTGAGTGAGAGTGAGAGTGAGAGTGAGTGAGAGTGAGAGAGAGTGAGAGAGATAGAGAGTGAGAGAGAGTGAGAGAGTGTGAGAGTGAGTGAGAGTGAGAGTGAGAGAGAGTGAGTGTGAGTGAGAGTCAGAGTGAGTGAGAGTGAGAGTGAGAGAGAGTGAGTGAGTGTGAGTGAGAGTGAGATTGAGTGAGTTAGAGGGAGTGAGAGTGATAGTGAGTGAGAGTGTGAGTGAGTGAGAGTGAGAGTGAGTGAGAGTGAGAGTGAGTGAGAGTGAGAGAGAGTGAGAGTGAGTGAGAGTGAGAGTGAGAGAGAGTGAGAGTGAGTGAGAGTCAGAGTGAGTGAGAGTGAGAGTGAGAGAGAGTGAGTGAGTGTGAGTGAGAGTGAGATTGAGTGAGTTAGAGGGAGTGAGAGTGATAGTGAGTGAGAGTGTGAGTGAGTGAGAGTGAGAGTGAGTGAGAGTGAGAGTGAGTGAGAGTGAGAGAGAGTGAGAGTGAGTGAGAGTGAGAGTGAGTGAGAGTGAGAGAGAGAGAGTGAGAGTGAGTGAGAGTGAGAGTGAGAGTAAGTGAGAGAGAGTTAGAGTGAGAGAGAGAGTGAGTGAGAGTGAGAGTGAGAGAGAGAGTGAGTGAGAGTGAGTGAGAGTGAGAGTGAGAGTGAGTGAGAGAGAGTTAGAGTGAGAGAGAGAGTGAGTGAGAGTGAGTGAGATTGAGAGAGAGTGAGAGTGAGAGTGAGTGAGAGTGAGAGAGAGAGAGAGTGAGAGTGAGTGAGAGAGAGTGAGAGTGAGAGTGGGAGTGAGTGAGAGTGAGAGTGAGAGAGAGTGAGAGTGAGTGAGAGAGAGTGAGTGAGTGAGAGTGAGTGATTGAGAGTGAGTGAGAGTGAGAGTGAGAGAGTGAGTGAGTGAGAGTGAGTGAGAGTGAGAGTGAGTGAGTGTGAGAGAGAGTTAGAGTGAGAGAGAGAGTGAGTGAGAGTGAGTGAGATTGAAAGAGAGTGAGAGTGAGAGTGAGAGTGAGTGAGAGGGAGAGGGAGAGAGAGTGAGAGTGAGTGAGAGAGAGTGAGAGTGAGAGTGGGAGTGAGGGAGAGTGAGAGTGAGAGAGAGTGAGAGTGAGTGAGAGAGAGTGAGTGAGTGAGAGTGAGTGATTGAGAGTGAGTGAGAGTGAGAGTGAGAGTGAGAGAGAGTGAGAGTGAGAGAGAGTGAGAGTCAGTGAGAGAGAGAATGAGAGTGAGTGTGAGTGAGTGAGAGTGAGAGTGAGAGAGATTGAGAGTGACAATGAGTGAGAGTGAGAGTGAGAGTGAGTGAGAGTGAGAGAGTGAGTGAGTGAGAGAGAGTGAGAGTGAGTGAGAGTGAGTGAGAGTGAGTGTGAGTGAGAAACAGTGAGCGTGTGAGGGTGAGAGTGAGTGAGAGTGAGTGAGAGTGAGAGTGAGTGAGAGTGAGAGTGAGAGTGAGTGAGAGTGTGAGTGAGAGTGAGTGAGAGTGTGAGTGAGAGTGAGAGTGAGTGAGAGTGAGTGAGAGTGAGTGAGAGTGAGTGAGAGTGAGAGTGAGTGAGAGTGATTGAGAGAGAATGTGAGAGTGAGAGTGAGAGTGAGAGAGAGTGAGTGAGAGTGAGTGAGTGAGAGTGAGCGAAAGTGATTGAGAGAGAATGTGAGAGTGAGAGTGAGAGTGAGTGAGAGAGAGTGAGAGAGAGTGAGAGTGAGAGTGAGTGAGAGTGAGTGAGAGTGAGAGAGAGAGTGCGAGTGAGTGAGAGTGTGAGTGAGAGTGAGAGAGATTGAGTGTGAGAATGAGTGAGAGTGAGAGTGAGAGAGAGTGAGAGTGAGAGAGAGTGAGAGAGAATGAGAGTGAGTGTGAGTGAGTGAGTGAGAGAGATTGAGAGTGAGAGTGAGTGAGAGTGAGAGTGAGTGAGAGTGAGAGTGAGAGACTGAGTGTGAGAGAGAGTGAGTGAGAGTGAGAGTGAGTGAGAGAGAGTGAGAGTGTGAGGGTGAGAGTGTGAGTGAGAGTTAGTGAGAGTGAGAGTGTTTGAGAGTGAGTGAGAGTGAGAGCGAGACAGAGTGAGAGTGACAGTGAGAGTGAGTGTGAGTGAGAGAGAGTGAGAGAGAGTGAGAGCGAGAGTGAGTGAGAGAGTGAGAGTGCGTGAGAGTGTGAGTGAGAGTGAGAGTGAGTGAGAGTGAGTGAGTGAGAGTGAGAGTGAGAGAGAGTGATTGAGAGAGAATGTGAGAGTGAGAGTGAGAGTGAGTGAGAGAGAGTGAGAGAGAGTGAGAGTGAGAGTGTGAGTGAGATAGAGTGCGAGAGAGTGAGAGTGAGTGAGAGTGAGAGTGAGAGAGTGAGAGTGAGTGAGAGTGAGAGTCAGAGTGATCGAGAGTGAGAGAGAGAGTGAGAGAGAGTGAGAGGGAGAGTGAATGAGAGAGTGAGAGTGAGAGTGAGAGTGAGTGTGTGAATGAGAGTGAGAGTGAGTGAGAGTCAGAGTGAGTGAGTGAGAGTGAGAGTGAGAGAGAGTGATTGAGAGTGAGAGTGAGAGTGAGTGAGAGTGAGAGTGAGAGAGAGTGAGAGTGAGAGAGAGTGAGAGTGAGTGAGAGTGAGTGAGAGTGAGAGAGAGAGTGAGAGTGAGAGTGAGTGAGAGTGAGAGTGAGAGTGAGTGAGAGTGAGAGTTAGTGTGAGAGTGAGAGTGAGTGAGAGTGTCAGTGAGAGAGAGTGAGAGAGAGTGAGTGAGAGTGAGAGTGAGAGAGAGTGAGAGTGAGTGAGAGTGAGAGTGTGAATGAGAGTGAGAGTGAGTGAGAGTGAGAGTGAGAGAGAGTGAGAGTGATTGAGAGTGAGTGAGTGAGTGAGAGTGAGAGTGAGAGAGAGTGATTGAGAGTGAGAGTGTGAGAGTGAGTGAGAGTGAGAGAGTGAGTGAGAGTGAGCGTGAGAGTGAGTGAGAGTGAGAGTGAGTGTGAGTGAGAGTGAAAGTGTGAGAGTGAGTGAGAGTGAGAGAGAGTGAGAGTGAGAGTTAGTGTGAGAGTGAGAATGAGTGAGAGTGTCAGTGAGAGA
>NW_028270296.1:235000-237500 GCF_037043375.1 Chiloscyllium plagiosum | reverse complement strand
GTGAGAGTGTGAGTGAGTGAGAGTGAGAGTGAGTGAGAGTGAGAGTGAGTGAGAGTGAGAGAGAGTGAGAGTGAGTGAGAGTGAGAGTGAGTGAGAGTGAGAGTGAGAGAGAGAGAGTGAGAGTGAGTGAGAGTGAGAGTGAGAGTGAGTGAGAGAGAGTTAGAGTGAGAGAGAGAGTGAGTGAGAGTGAGAGTGAGAGTGAGAGAGAGAGAGAGTGAGTGAGAGTGAGTGAGAGTGAGAGTGAGAGTCAGTGAGAGAGAGTTAGAGTGAGAGAGAGAGTGAGTGAGAGTGAGTGAGATTGAGAGAGAGTGAGAGTGAGAGTGAGAGTGAGTGAGAGTGAGAGAGAGAGAGAGTGAGAGTGAGTGAGAGAGAGTGAGAGTGAGAGTGGGAGTGAGTGAGAGTGAGAGTGAGAGAGAGTGAGAGTGAGTGAGAGAGAGTGAGTGAGTGAGAGTGAGTGATTGAGAGTGAGTGAGAGTGAGAGTGAGAGAGAGAGTGAGTGAGAGTGAGTGAGAGTGAGAGTGAGTGAGTGTGAGAGAGAGTTAGAGTGAGAGAGAGAGTGAGTGAGAGTGAGTGAGATTGAAAGAGAGTGAGAGTGAGAGTGAGAGTGAGTGAGAGTGAGAGGGAGAGAGAGTGAGAGTGAGTGAGAGAGAGTGAGAGTGAGAGTGGGAGTGAGGGAGAGTGAGAGTGAGAGAGAGTGAGAGTGAGTGAGAGAGAGTGAGTGAGTGAGAGTGAGTGATTGAGAGTGAGTGAGAGTGAGAGTGAGAGTGAGTGAGAGTGAGAGAGAGTGAGAGTCAGTGAGAGAGAGAATGAGAGTGAGTGTGAGTGAGTGAGAGTGAGAGTGAGAGAGATTGAGAGTGACAATGAGTGAGAGTGAGAGTGAGAGTGAGTGAGAAAGAGTGAGCGTGTGAGGGTGAGAGTGAGTGAGAGTGAGTGAGAGTGAGAGTGAGTGAGAGTGTGAGTGAGAGTAAGTGAGAGTGTGAGTGAGAGTGAGAGTGAGTGAGAGTGAGTGAGAGTGAGAGTGAGTGAGAGTGATTGAGAGAGAATGTGAGAGTGAGAGTGAGAGTGAGAGAGAGTGAGTGAGAGTGAGTGAGTGAGAGTGAGAGAAAGTGATTGAGAGAGAATGTGAGAGTGAGAGTGAGAGTGAGTGAGAGAGAGTGAGAGTGAGAGTGGGAGTGAGTGAGAGTGAGAGTGAGAGAGAGTGAGAGAGAGTGAGAGAGAGTGAGTGAGAGTGAGTGATTGAGAGTGAGTGAGAGTGAGAGTGAGAGAGAGAGTGAGTGAGAGTGAGTGAGAGTGAGAGTGAGTGAGTGTGAGAGAGAGTTAGAGTGAGAGAGAGAGTGAGTGAGAGTGAGTGAGATTGAAAGAGAGTGAGAGTGAGAGTGAGAGTGAGTGAGAGTGAAAGGGAGAGAGAGTGAGAGTGAGTGAGAGAGAGTGAGAGTGAGAGTGGGAGTGAGGGAGAGTGAGAGTGAGAGAGAGTGAGAGTGAGTGAGAGTGAGTGAGTGGGTGAGAGTGAGTGATTGAGAGTGAGTGAGAGTGAGAGTGAGAGAGAGTGAGAGTGAGAGAGAGTGAGAGTCAGTGAGAGAGAGAATGAGAGTGAGTGTGAGTGAGTGAGAGTGAGAGTGAGAGAGATTGAGAGTGACAATGAGTGAGAGTGAGAGTGAGAGTGAGTGTGAGTGAGAAAGAGTGAGCGTGTGAGGGTGAGAGTGAGTGAGAGTGAGTGAGAGTGAGAGTGAGTGAGAGTGTGAGTGAGAGTAAGTGAGAGTGTGAGTGAGAGTGAGAGTGAGTGAGAGTGAGTGAGAGTGAGTGAGAGTGAGAGTGAGTGAGAGTGATTGAGAGAGAATGTGAGAGTGAGAGTGAGAGTGAGAGAGAGTGAGTGAGAGTGAGTGAGTGAGAGTGAGAGAAAGTGATTGAGAGAGAATGTGAGAGTGAGAGTGAGAGTGAGTGAGAGAGAGTGAGAGAGAGTGAGAGTGAGAGTGAGTGAGAGTGAGTGAGAGTGAGAGTGAGAGAGAGTGAGAGTGAGAGAGAGAGTGCGAGTGAGTGAGAGTGTGAGTGAGAGTGAGAGAGATTGAGTGTGAGAATGTGTGAGAGTGAGAGTGAGTGAGAGTGAGAGAGAGTGAGAGAGATAGAGAGTGAGAGAGAGTGAGAGAGTGTGAGAGTGAGTGAGAGTGAGAGTGAGAGAGAGTGAGAGTGAGTGAGAGTGAGAGTGAGAGAGAGTGAGAGTGAGTGAGAGTCAGAGTGAGTGAGAGTGAGAGTGAGAGAGAGTGAGTGAGTGTGAGTGAGAGTGAGATTGAGTGAGTTAGAGGGAGTGAGAGTGATAGTGAGTGAGAGTGTGAGTGAGTGAGAGTGAGAGTGAGTGAGAGTGAGAGTGAGTGAGAGTGAGAGAGAGTGAGAGTGAGTGAGAGTGAGAGTGAGAGAGAGTGAGAGTGAGTGAGAGTCAGAGTGAGTGAGAGTGAGAGTGAGAGAGAGTGAGTGTGAGTGAGAGTGAGATTGAGTGAGTTAGAGG
>NW_028270296.1:227500-230000 GCF_037043375.1 Chiloscyllium plagiosum | reverse complement strand
GAGTGAGAGAGAGTGAGAGTCAGTGAGAGAGAGAATGAGAGTGAGTGTGAGAGACTGAGTGTGAGAGAGAGTGAGTGAGAGTGAGAGTGAGTGAGAGAGAGTGAGAGTGTGAGGTTGAGAGTGTGAGTGAGAGTTAGTGAGAGTGAGAGTGTTTGAGAATGAGAGTGAGAGTGAGTGAGAGTGAGAGCGAGAGAGAGTGAGAGTGACAGTGAGAGTGAGTGTGAGTGAGAGTGAGAGCGAGAGTGAGTGAGAGAGTGAGAGTGCGTGAGAGTGTGAGTGAGAGTGAGAGTGAGTGAGAGTGAGTGAGAGTGAGTGAGTGAGAGTGAGAGTGAGAGAGTGATTGAGAGAGAATGTGAGAGTGAGAGTGAGAGTGAGTGAGAGAGAGTGAGAGAGAGTGAGAGTGAGAGCGTGAGTGAGATAGAGTGAGAGAGAGTGAGAGTGAGAGTGAGTGAGAGTGAGAGTGAGAGGGAGTGAGAGTGAGTGAGAGTGAGAGTGAGAGAGTGAGAGTGAGTGAGAGTGAGAGTGATCGAGAGTGAGAGAGAGAGTGAGAGGGAGAGTGAATGAGAGAGTGAGAGTGAGAGTGAGTGAGAGTGTGAATGAGAGTGAGAGTGAGTGAGAGTCAGAGTGAGTGAGTGAGTGAGAGTGAGAGAGAGTGATTGAGAGTGAGAGTGAGAGTGAGTGAGAGTGAGAGTGAGAGAGAGTGAGAGTGAGAGAGAGTGAGAGTGAGTGAGAGTGAGTGAGAGTGAGAGAGAGAGTGAGAGTGAGAGTGAGTGAGAGTGAGAGTGAGAGAGAGTGAGAGTGAGAGTTAATGTGAGAGTGAGAGTGAGTGAGAGTGTCAGTGAGAGAGAGTGAGAGAGAGTGAGAGAGAGTGAGAGTGAGAGAGAGTGAGAGTGAGTGAGAGTGAGAGAGAGAGAGTGAGTGAGAGTGAGAGTGAGTGAGAGTGAGAGTGAGAGTGAGTGAGAGAGAGAGTGAGTGATTGAGAGTGAGTGAGAGTGAGAGTGAGAGAGAGTGAGAGTGAGTGAGTGAGAGTGAGAGATTGAGAGTGAGTGAGAGTGAGAGTGAGAGAGAGTGTGAGTGAGACAGAGTGAGAGTGAGTGAGAGAGAGTGAGAGTGAGAGTGAGAGTGAGTGAGAGTGAGAGTGAGAGTGAGTGAGAGTGAGAGAGTGAGTTTGTGAGTGTGAGAGTGAGAGAGAGTGAGAGAGAGTGAGAGTGAGAGTGATGAGAGAAAGTGAGAGTGAGTGATCGTGAGTGAGAGTGAGTGAGAGTGAGAGTGAGTGAGTGTGAGAGTGAGTGAGAGTGAGAGTGAGTGAGAGTGAGAGTGAGAGAGAGTGAGAGAGATAGAGAGTGAGAGAGAGTGAGAGAGAGTGAGAGTGAGAGTGAGTGAGAGTCAGTGAGTAAGAGGGAGTGAGAGTGAGAGTGAGTGAGAGTGAGTGAGTGAGAGTGAGAGGGAGAGTGTGTGTGAGCGAGAGTAAGAGTGAGAGAGAGTGAGAGGGAGAGTGAATGAGAGAGTGAGAGTGAGAGTTAGTGAGAGTGAGAGTGTTTGAGAATGAGAGTGAGAGTGAGTGAGAGTGAGAGCGAGTGAGAGTGAGAGTGACAGTGAGAGTGAGTGTGAGTGAGAGTGAGAGCGAGAGTGAGTGAGAGAGTGAGAGTGCGTGAGAGTGTGAGTGAGAGTGAGAGTGAGAGAGTGATTGAGAGAGAATGTGAGAGTGAGAGTGAGAGTGAGTGAGAGAGAGTGAGAGAGAGTGAGAGTGAGAGCGTGAGTGAGATAGAGTGAGAGAGAGTGAGAGTGAGAGTGAGTGAGAGTGAGAGTGAGAGGGAGTGAGAGTGAGTGAGAGTGAGAGTGAGAGAGTGAGAGTGAGTGAGAGTGAGAGTGATCGAGAGTGAGAGAGAGAGTGAGAGGGAGAGTGAATGAGAGAGTGAGAGTGAGAGTGAGTGAGAGTGTGAATGAGAGTGAGAGTGAGTGAGAGTCAGAGTGAGTGAGTGAGAGTGAGAGTGAGAGAGAGTGATTGAGAGTGAGAGTGAGAGTGAGTGAGAGTGAGAGTGAGAGAGAGTGAGAGTGAGAGAGAGTGAGAGTGAGTGAGAGTGAGTGAGAGTGAGAGAGAGAGTGAGAGTGAGAGTGAGTGAGAGTGAGAGTGAGAGAGAGTGAGAGTGAGAGTTAATGTGAGAGTGAGAGTGAGTGAGAGTGTCAGTGAGAGAGAGTGAGAGAGAGTGAGAGAGAGTGAGAGTGAGAGAGAGTGAGAGTGAGTGAGAGTGAGAGAGAGAGAGTGAGTGAGAGTGAGAGTGAGTGAGAGTGAGAGTGAGAGTGAGTGAGAGAGAGAGTGAGTGATTGAGAGTGAGTGAGAGTGAGAGTGAGAGAGAGTGAGAGTGAGTGAGTGAGAGTGAGAGATTGAGAGTGAGTGAGAGTGAGAGTGAGAGAGAGTGTGAGTGAGACAGAGTGAGAGTGAGTGAGAGAGAGTGAGAGTGAGAGTGAGAGTGAGTGAGAGTGAGAGTGAGAGTGAGTG
>NW_028270296.1:195000-220000 GCF_037043375.1 Chiloscyllium plagiosum | reverse complement strand
TGAGAGTGAGAGTTAGTGTGAGAGTGAGAGTGAGTGAGAGTGTCAGTGAGAGAGAGTGAGAGAGAGTGAGAGAGAGTGAGAGTGAGAGCGAGTGAGAGTGAGTGAGAGTGAGAGAGAGAGTGAGTGAGAGTGAGAGTGAGTGAGAGTGAGAGAGAGTGAGAGTGTGTGTGAGAGAGTGAGTGAGAGTGAGTGATTGAGAGTGAGAGTGAGAGTGAGTGAGAGTGAGAGTGTGAGAGAGTGAGAGTGAGAGAGAGAGTGAGTGAGAGTGAGTGAGCGTGAGAGAGAGTGAGAGTGAGAGTGAGTGAGAGTGAGAGTGAGCGGGAGTGAGTGAGAGTGAGAGTGAGAGTGAGAGTGAGTGAGAGTGAGAGTGAGAGAGTGAGAGAGAGTGAGAGTGAGAGTGATGAGAGAAAGTGAGAGTGAGTGAGAGTGAGAGTGAGTGTGAGAGTGAGTGAGAGTGAGAGTGAGAGTGAGTGAGAGTGAGAGTGAGAGAGAGTGAGAGAGATAGAGAGTGAGAGAGAGTGAGAGAGTGTGAGAGTGAGTGAGAGTGAGAGTGAGAGAGAGTGAGAGTGAGTGAGAGTGAGAGTGAGAGAGAGTGAGAGTGAGTGAGAGTCAGAGTGAGTGAGAGTGAGAGTGAGAGAGAGTGAGTGAGTGTGAGTGAGAGTGAGATTGAGTGAGTTAGAGGGAGTGAGAGTGATAGTGAGTGAGAGTGTGAGTGAGTGAGAGTGAGAGTGAGTGAGAGTGAGAGTGAGTGAGAGTGAGAGAGAGTGAGAGTGAGAGTGAGTGAGAGTGAGAGTGAGAGAGAGTGAGAGTGAGTGAGAGTCAGAGTGAGTGAGAGTGAGAGTGAGAGAGAGTGAGTGAGTGTGAGTGAGAGTGAGATTGAGTGAGTTAGAGGGAGTGAGAGTGATAGTGAGTTAGAGTGTGAGTGAGTGAGAGTGAGAGTGAGTGAGAGTGAGAGTGAGTGAGAGTGAGAGAGAGTGAGAGTGAGTGAGAGTGAGAGTGAGTGAGAGTGAGAGTGAGAGAGAGAGAGTGAGTGAGATTGAGTGAGAGTGAGAGTGAGTGAGAGAGAGTTAGAGTGAGAGAGAGAGTGAGTGAGAGTGAGAGTGAGAGAGAGAGTGAGTGAGAGTGAGTGAGAGTGAGAGTGAGAGTGAGTGAGAGAGAGTTAGAGTGAGAGTGAGTGAGATTGAGAGAGAGTGAGAGTGAGAGTGAGAGTGAGTGAGAGTGAGAGTGAGAGTGAGATAGAGTGAGAGTGAGTGAGAGAGAGTGAGAGTGAGAGTGGGATTGAGTGAGAGTGAGAGTGAAAGAGAGTGAGAGTGAGTGAGAGAGAGAGTGAGTGAGTGAGAGTGAGTGATTGAGAGTGAGTGAGAGTGAGAGTGAGAGAGAGAGTGAGTGAGAGTGAGAGTGAGTGAGTGTGAGAGAGAGTTAGAGTGAGAGAGAGAGTGTGAGAGTGAGTGAGATTGAAAGAGAGTGAGAGTGAGAGTGAGAGTGAGTGAGAGTGAGAGGGAGAGAGAGTGAGAGTGAGTGAGAGAGAGTGAGAGTGAGAGTGGGAGTGAGGGAGAGTGAGAGTGAGAGAGAGTGAGAGTGAGTGAGAGAGAGTGAGTGAGTGAGAGTGAGTGATTGAGAGTGAGTGAGAGTGAGAGTGAGAGAGAGTGAGAGTGAGAGAGAGTGAGAGTCAGTGAGAGAGAGAATGAGAGTGAGTGTGAGTGAGTGAGAGTGAGAGTGAGAGAGATTGAGAGTGACAATGAGTGAGAGTGAGAGTGAGTGAGAGTGAGAGAGTGAGTGAGAGAGAGAGTGAGAGTGAGTGAGAGTGAGTGTGAGTGAGAAAGAGTGAGCGTGTGAGGGTGAGAGTGAGTGAGAGTGAGTGAGAGTGAAAGTGAGTGAGAGTGAGAGTGAGAGAGAGTGAGAGTGAGTGAGAGTGAGTGAGAGAGAGTGAGAGTGAGAGAGAGAGTGAGTGAGAGTGTGAGTGAGAGTGAGAGAGATTGAGAGTGAGAATGAGTGAGAGTGAGAGTGAGAGAGAGTGAGAGTGAGAGAGAGTGAGAGAGAATGAGAGTGAGTGTGAGTGAGTGGGTGAGAGAGATTGAGAGTGAGAATGAGTGAGAGTGAGAGTGAGAGTGAGTGAGAGTGAGAGACTGAGTGTGAGAGAGAGTGAGTGAGTGTGAGAGTGAGTGAGAGAGAGTGAGAGTGTGAGGGTGAGAGTGTGAGTGAGAGTGAGAGTGAGTGAGAGTGAGAGCGAGAGAGAGTGAGAGTGACAGTGAGAGTGAGTGTGAGTGAGAGAGAGTGAGAGAGAGTGAGAGCGAGAGTGAGTGAGAGAGTGAGAGTGCGTGAGAGTGTGAGTGAGAGTGAGAGTGAGTGAGAGTGAGTGAGAGTGAGTGAGTGAGAGTGAGAGTGAGAGAGAGTGATTGAGAGAGAATGTGAGAGTGAGAGTGAGAGTGAGTGAGAGAGAGTGAGAGAGAGTGAGAGTGAGAGCGTGAGTGAGAGAGAGTGAGAGAGAGTGAGAGTGAGAGTGAGTGAGAGTGAGAGTGAGAGGGAGTGAGAGTGAGAGTGAGTGAGAGTGAGAGTGAGAGAGTGAGAGTGAGTGAGAGTGAGAGTGAGAGTGATCGAGAGTGAGAGAGAGAGTGAGAGGGAGAGTGAATGAGAGAGTGAGAGTGAGAGTGAGTGAGAGTGTGAATGAGAGTGAGAGTGAGTGTGAGTCAGAGTGAGTGAGTGAGAGTGAGAGAGAGTGATTGAGAGTGAGAGTGAGAGTGAGTGAGAGTGAGAGTGAGAGAGAGTGAGAGTGAGAGAGAGTGAGAGTGAGTGAGAGTGAGTGAGAGTGAGAGAGAGAGTGAGAGTGAGAGTGAGTGAGAGTGAGAGTGAGAGAGAGTGAGAGTGAGAGTTAATGTGAGAGTGAGAGTGAGTGAGAGTGTCAGTGAGAGAGAGTGAGAGAGAGTGAGAGAGAGTGAGAGTGAGAGAGAGTGAGAGTGAGTGAGAGTGAGAGATAGAGAGTGAGTGAGAGTGAGAGTGAGTGAGAGTGAGAGTGAGAGTGAGTGAGAGAGAGAGTGAGTGAGAGTGAGTGATTGAGAGTGAGTGAGAGTGAGAGTGAGATAGAGTGAGAGTGAGTGAGTGAGTGAGAGTGAGAGATTGAGAGTGAGTGAGAGTGAGAGTGAGAGAGAGTGTGAGTGAGACAGAGTGAGAGTGAGTGAGAGTGAGAGAGAGTGAGAGTGAGAGTGAGTGAGAGTGAGAGTGAGAGTGAGTGAGAGTGAGAGAGTGAGTTTGTGAGTGTGAGAGTGAGAGAGAGTGAGAGAGAGTGAGAGTGAGAGTGATGAGAGAAAGTGAGAGTGAGTGATCGTGAGTGAGAGTGAGTGAGAGTGAGAGTGAGTGAGTGTGAGAGTGAGTGAGAGTGAGAGTGAGTGAGAGTGAGAGTGAGAGAGAGTGAGAGAGATAGAGAGTGAGAGAGAGTGAGAGAGAGTGAGAGTGAGAGTGAGTGAGAGTCAGTGTGTAAGAGGGAGTGAGAGTGAGAGTGAGTGAGAGTGAGTGAGTGAGAGTGAGAGGGAGAGTGTGTGAGAGCGAGAGTAAGAGTGAGAGAGAGTGAGAGGGAGAGTGAATGAGATAGTGAGAGTGAGAGTTAGTGAGAGTGTGAATGAGAGTGAGAGTGAGAGAGAGTGAGAGTGAGTGAGAGAGAGTGAGTGAGTGAGAGTGAGTGATTGAGAGTGAGTGAGAGTGAGAGTGAGAGAGAGAGTGAGTGAGAGTGAGTGAGAGTGAGAGTGAGTGAGTGTGAGAGAGAGTTAGAGTGAGAGAGAGAGTGAGTGAGAGTGAGTGAGATTGAAAGAGAGTGAGAGTGAGAGTGAGAGTGAGTGAGAGTGAGAGGGAGAGAGAGTGAGAGTGAGTGAGAGAGAGTGAGAGTGAGAGTGGGAGTGAGGGAGAGTGAGAGTGAGAGAGAGTGAGAGAGAGTGAGTGAGTGAGAGTGAGTGATTGAGAGTGAGTGAGAGTGAGAGTGAGAGTGAGTGAGAGTGAGAGAGAGTGAGAGTCAGTGAGAGAGAGAATGAGAGTGAGTGTGAGTGAGTGAGAGTGAGAGTGAGAGAGATTGAGAGTGACAATGAGTGAGAGTGAGAGTGAGAGTGAGTGTGAGTGAGAAAGAGTGAGCGTGTGAGGGTGAGAGTGAGTGAGAGTGAGTGAGAGTGAGAGTGAGTGAGAGTGTGAGTGAGAGTAAGTGAGAGTGTGAGTGAGAGTGAGAGTGAGTGAGAGTGAGTGAGAGTGAGAGTGAGTGAGAGTGATTGAGAGAGAATGTGAGAGTGAGAGTGAGAGTGAGAGAGAGTGAGTGAGAGTGAGTGAGAGTCAGTGTGTAAGAGGGAGTGAGAGTGAGAGTGAGTGAGAGTGAGTGAGTGTGAGTGAGAGTGAAAGTGTGAGAGTGAGTGAGAGTGAGAGAGAGTGAGAGTGAGAGTTAGTGTGAGAGTGAGAGTGAGTGAGAGTGTCAGTGAGAGAGAGTGAGAGAGAGTGAGAGAGAGTGAGAGTGAGAGCGAGTGAGAGTTAGTGAGAGTGAGAGAGAGAGTGAGTGAGAGTGAGAGTGAGTGAGAGTGAGAGAGAGTGAGAGTGTGTGTGAGAGAGTGAGTGAGAGTGAGTGATTGAGAGTGAGAGTGAGTGAGAGTGAGAGTGTGAGAGAGTGAGAGTGAGAGAGAGAGTGAGTGAGAGTGAGTGAGCGTGAGAGAGAGTGAGAGTGAGAGTGAGTGAGAGTGAGAGTGAGCGGGAGTGAGTGAGAGTGAGAGTGAGAGTGAGTGAGAGTGAGAGTGAGAGAGTGAGAGAGAGTGAGAGTGAGAGTGATGAGAGAAAGTGAGAGTGAGTGAGAGTGAGAGTGAGTGAGTGTGAGAGTGAGTGAGAGTGAGAGTGAGTGTGAGTGAGAGTGAGAGTGAGAGAGAGTGAGAGAGATAGAGAGTGAGAGAGAGTGAGAGAGTGTGAGAGTGAGTGAGAGTGAGAGTGAGAGAGAGTGAGAGTGAGTGAGAGTGAGAGTGAGAGAGAGTGAGAGTGAGTGAGAGTCAGAGTGAGTGAGAGTGAGAGTGAGAGAGAGTGAGTGAGTGTGAGTGAGAGTGAGATTGAGTGAGTTCGAGGGAGTGAGAGTGATAGTGAGTGAGAGTGTGAGTGAGTGAGAGTGAGAGTGAGTGAGAGTGAGAGTGAGTGAGAGTGAGAGAGAGTGAGAGTGAGAGTGAGTGAGAGTGAGAGTGAGAGAGAGTGAGAGTGAGTGAGAGTCAGAGTGAGTGAGAGTGAGAGTGAGAGAGAGTGAGTGAGTGTGAGTGAGAGTGAGATTGAGTGAGTTAGAGGGAGTGAGAGTGATAGTGAGTGAGAGTGAGAGTGAGTGAGAGTGAGAGAGAGTGAGAGTGAGTGAGAGTGAGAGTGAGTGAGAGTGAGAGTTAGTGTGAGAGTGAGAGTGAGTGAGAGTGTCAGTGAGAGAGAGTGAGAGAGAGTGAGAGAGAGTGAGAGTGAGAGCGAGTGAGAGTGAGTGAGAGTGAGAGAGAGAGTGAGTGAGAGTGAGAGTGAGTGAGAGTGAGAGAGAGTGAGAGTGTGTGTGAGAGAGTGAGTGAGAGTGAGTGATTGAGAGTGAGAGTGAGAGTGAGTGAGAGTGAGAGTGTGAGAGAGTGAGAGTGAGAGAGAGAGTGAGTGAGAGTGAGTGAGCGTGAGAGAGAGTGAGAGTGAGAGTGAGTGAGAGTGAGAGTGAGCGGGAGTGAGTGAGAGTGAGAGTGAGAGTGAGTGAGAGTGAGAGTGAGAGAGTGAGAGAGAGTGAGAGTGAGAGTGATGAGAGAAAGTGAGAGTGAGTGAGAGTGAGAGTGAGTGTGAGAGTGAGTGAGAGTGAGAGTGAGAGTGAGTGAGAGTGAGAGTGAGAGAGAGTGAGAGAGATAGAGAGTGAGAGAGAGTGAGAGAGTGTGAGAGTGAGTGAGAGTGAGAGTGAGAGAGAGTGAGAGTGAGTGAGAGTGAGAGTGAGAGAGAGTGAGAGTGAGTGAGAGTCAGAGTGAGTGAGAGTGAGAGTGAGAGAGAGTGAGTGAGTGTGAGTGAGAGTGAGATTGAGTGAGTTAGAGGGAGTGAGAGTGATAGTGAGTGAGAGTGTGAGTGAGTGAGAGTGAGAGTGAGTGAGAGTGAGAGTGAGTGAGAGTGAGAGAGAGTGAGAGTGAGAGTGAGTGAGAGTGAGAGTGAGAGAGAGTGAGTGTGAGTGAGAGTCAGAGTGAGTGAGAGTGAGAGTGAGAGAGAGTGAGTGAGTGTGAGTGAGAGTGAGATTGAGTGAGTTAGAGGGAGTGAGAGTGATAGTGAGTTAGAGTGTGAGTGAGTGAGAGTGAGAGTGAGTGAGAGTGAGAGTGAGTGAGAGTGAGAGAGAGTGAGAGTGAGTGAGAGTGAGAGTGAGTGAGAGTGAGAGTGAGAGAGAGAGAGTGAGTGAGAGTGAGTGAGAGTGAGAGTGAGTGAGAGAGAGAGTGAGTGAGAGTGAGAGTGAGAGAGAGAGAGTGAGTGAGAGTGAGTGAGAGTGAGAGTGAGAGTGAGTGAGAGAGAGTTAGAGTGAGAGTGAGTGAGATTGAGAGAGAGTGAGAGTGAGAGTGAGAGTGAGTGAGAGTGAGAGTGAGAGTGAGATAGAGTGAGACTGAGTGAGAGAGAGTGAGAGTGAGAGTGGGATTGAGTGAGAGTGAGAGTGAAAGAGAGTGAGAGTGAGTGAGAGAGAGAGTGAGTGAGTGAGAGTGAGTGATTGAGAGTGAGTGAGAGTGAGAGTGAGAGAGAGAGTGAGTGAGAGTGAGAGTGAGTGAGTGTGAGAGAGAGTTAGAGTGAGAGAGAGTGTGAGAGTGAGTGAGATTGAAAGAGAGTGAGAGTGAGAGTGAGAGTGAGTGAGAGGGAGAGAGAGTGAGAGTGAGTGAGAGAGAGTGAGAGTGAGAGTGGGAGTGAGGGAGAGTGAGAGTGAGAGAGAGTGAGAGTGAGTGAGAGAGAGTGAGTGAGTGAGAGTGAGTGATTGAGAGTGAGTGAGAGTGAGAGTGAGAGTGAGAGAGAGTGAGAGTGAGAGAGAGTGAGAGTCAGTGAGAGAGAGAATGAGAGTGAGTGTGAGTGAGTGAGAGTGAGAGTGAGAGAGATTGAGAGTGACAATGAGTGAGAGTGAGAGTGAGTGAGAGTGAGAGAGTGAGTGAGAGAGAGAGTGAGAGTGAGTGAGAGTGAGTGTGAGTGAGAAAGAGTGAGCGTGTGAGGGTGAGAGTGAGTGAGAGTGAGTGAGAGTGAAAGTGAGTGAGAGTGAGAGTGAGAGAGAGTGAGAGTGAGTGAGAGTGAGAGTGAGAGAGAGTGAGAGTGAGAGAGAGAGTGAGTGAGAGTGTGAGTGAGAGTGAGAGACTGAGTGTGAGAGAGAGTGAGTGAGAGTGAGAGTGAGTGAGAGAGAGTGAGAGTGTGAGGGTGAGAGTGTGAGTGAGATTGAGAGTGAGAATGAGTGAGAGTGAGAGTGAGAGAGAGTGAGAGTGAGAGAGAGTGAGAGAGAATGAGAGTGAGTGTGAGTGAGTGGGTGAGAGAGATTGAGAGTGAGAATGAGTGAGAGTGAGAGTGAGAGTGAGTGAGAGTGAGAGACTGAGTGTGAGAGAGAGTGAGTGAGAGTGAGAGTGAGTGAGAGAGAGTGAGAGTGTGAGGGTGAGAGTGTGAGTGAGAGTGAGAGTGAGTGAGAGTGAGAGCGAGAGAGAGTGAGAGTGACAGTGAGAGTGAGTGTGAGTGAGAGAGAGTGAGAGCGAGAGTGAGTGAGAGAGTGAGAGTGCGTGAGAGTGTGAGTGAGAGTGAGAGTGAGTGAGAGTGAGTGAGAGTGAGTGAGTGAGAGTGAGAGTGAGAGAGAGTGATTGAGAGAGAATGTGAGAGTGAGAGTGAGAGTGAGTGAGAGAGAGTGAGAGAGAGTGAGAGTGAGAGCGTGAGTGAGAGAGAGTGAGAGAGAGTGAGAGTGAGAGTGAGTGAGAGTGAGAGTGAGAGGGAGTGAGAGTGAGAGTGAGTGAGAGTGAGAGTGAGAGAGTGAGAGTGAGTGAGAGTGAGAGTGAGAGTGATCGAGAGTGAGAGAGAGAGTGAGAGGGAGAGTGAATGAGAGAGTGAGAGTGAGAGTGAGTGAGAGTGTGAATGAGAGTGAGAGTGAGTGAGAGTCAGAGTGAGTGAGTGAGAGTGAGAGTGAGAGAGAGTGATTGAGAGTGAGAGTGAGAGTGAGTGAGAGTGAGAGAGAGTGAGAGTGAGAGTGAGTGAGAGTGAGAGTGAGAGAGAGTGAGTGAGAGTGAGAGTGTGAGTGAGAGAGAGTGAGAGAGAGTGAGAGTGAGAGTGAGTGAGAGTGAGAGTGAGAGTGATTGAGAGTGAGAGTGAGTGAGAGTGAGTGAGAGTGAGTAAGAGTGAGAGTGAGTGAGAGCGAGAGTGAGAGTGAGAGAGTGAGAGGGAGAGTAAATGAGAGTGAGAAAGAGAGTGAGTGAGAGTGAGAGTGAGTGAGAGTGAGAGAGTGAGTGAGAGTGAGAGTGAGTGAGAGTGAGAGTGAGAGTGAGTGAGAGTGAGAGTGAGTGAGCGAGAGTGAGAGAGAGTGAGTGAGAGAGTGAGAGTGAGTGAGAGTGTGAGTGAGAATGAGAGTGAGTGAGAGTGAGAGAGAGTGAGTGAGAGTGAGAGTGTGAGTGAGAGAGAGTGAGAGAGAGTGAGAGTGAGAGTGAGTGAGAGTGAGAGTGAGAGTGATTGAGAGTGAGTGAGTGAGAGTGAGTAAGAGTGAGAGTGAGTGAGAGCGAGAGTGAGAGTGAGAGAGAGTGAGAGGGAGAGTAAATGAGAGTGAGAAAGAGAGTGAGTGAGAGTGAGAGTGAGTGAGAGTGAGAGAGTGAGTGAGAGTGAGAGTGAGAGTGAGTGAGAGTGAGAGTGAGAGTGAGTGAGAGTGAGAGTGAGTGAGCGAGAGTGAGAGAGAGTGAGTGAGAGAGTGAGAGTGAGTGAGAGTGTGAGTGAGAATGAGAGTGAGTGAGAATGAGTGAGAGAGAGTGCCAGAGAGTGAGAGTGAGAGAGTGTGAGAGAGAGTGAGAGTGAGAGTGAGTGAGAGTGAGAGGGAGAGACAGTGAGTGAGAGTGAGAGTGTGTGTGAGTGAGAGTGAGAGTGAGAGTGAGTGAGAGTGAGCGTGAGAGTGAGTGTGAGTGAAAGTGAGAGTGAGTGAGAGTGAGAGTGAGAGAGAGTGAGAGAGAGTGAGATTGAGTGAGAGTGAGAGCGAGAGTGAGTGAGAGTGAGAGTGTGAGAGTGAGTGAGAGTGAGAGTGAGAGTGAGTGAGAGTGAGATTCAGAGAGAGTGAGAGTGAGAGATAGTGAGAGACAGTGAGAGTGAGAGTGAGGGGGAGTGAGAGTGAGTGAGAGTGAAAGTGAGTGAGAGTGAGAGTGAGAGAGAGTGAGAGTGAGTGAGAGTGAGAGTGAGAGAGAGTGAGAGTGAGAGAGAGAGTGAGAGTGAGTGAGAGTGTGAGTGAGAGTGAGAGAGATTGAGAGTGAGAATGAGTGAGAGTGAGAGTGAGAGAGAGTGAGAGTGAGAGAGAGTGAGAGAGAATGAGAGTGAGTGTGAGTGAGTGAGTGAGAGAGATTGAGAGTGAGAATGAGTGAGAGTGAGAGTGAGAGTGAGTGAGAGTGAGAGACTGAGTGTAAGAGAGAGTGAGAGTGAGTGAGAGTGAGTGAGAGTGAGAGTGAGTGAGAGAGAGTGAGAGTGTGAGGGTGAGAGTGTGAGTGAGAGTTAGTGAGAGTGAGAGTGTTTGAGAGTGAGAGTGAGAGCGAGTGAGAGTGAGAGTGAGGGAGAGTGAGAGTGAGAGTGAGAGTGAGTGTGAGTGAGAGAGAGTGAGAGAGAGTGAGAGCGAGAGTGAGTGAGAGAGTGAGAGTAAGTGAGAGTGTGAGTGAGAGTGAGAGTGAGAGAGAGTGATTGAGAGAGAATGTGAGAGTGAGAGTGAGAGTGAGTGAGAGAGAGTGAGAGAGAGTGAGAGTGAGAGTGTGAGTGAGATAGAGTGAGAGAGAGTGAGAGTGAGAGTGAGTGAGAGTGAGAGTGAGAGGGAGTGAGAGTGAGAGTGAGTGAGAGTGAGAGTGAGAGAGTGAGAGTGAGTGAGAGTGAGAGTGAGAGTGATCGAGAGTGAGAGTGAGAGGGAGAGTGAATGAGAGAGTGAGAGTGAGAGTGAGTGAGAGTGTGAATGAGAGTGAGAGTGAGTGAGAGTCAGAGTGAGTGAGTGAGAGTGAGAGTGAGAGAGAGTGATTGAGAGTGAGAGTGAGTGAGAGTGAGAGAGAGTGAGAGTGAGAGAGAGTGAGAGTGAGTGAGAGTGAGTGAAAGTGAGAGAGTGAGAGTGAGAGTGAGTGAGAGTGAGAGTGAGAGAGAGTGAGAGTGAGAGTTAGTGTGAGAGTGAGAGTGAGTGAGAGTGTCAGTGAGAGAGAGTGAGAGAGAGTGAGAGAGAGTGAGAGTGAGAGAGAGTGAGAGTGAGTGAGGGAGAGAGTGAGTGAGAGTGAGAGTGAGTGAGAGTGAGAGTGAGAGAGAGTGAGAGTGAGTGAGAGAGAGAGTGAGTGAGAGTGAGTGATTGAGAGTGAGTGAGAGTGAGAGTGAGAGAGAGTGAGAGTGAGTGAGAGAGAGAGTGAGTGAGTGAGAGTGAGTGATTGAGAGTGAGTGAGAGTGAGAGTGAGAGAGAGTGAGAGTGAGACAGAGTGAGAGTGTGTGAGAGTGAGAGAGAGTGAGAGTGAGAGTGAGTGAGAGTGAGAGTGAGAGAGAGTGAGTGAGAGTGAGAGTGTGAGTGAGAGAGAGTGAGAGAGAGTGAGAGTGAGAGTGAGTGAGAGTGAAAGTGAGAGTGAGTGAGAGTGAGAGTGAGTGGAAGTGAGTGAGAGTGAGTAAGAGTGAGAGTGAGTGAGAGCAAGAGTGAGAGTGAGAGAGAGTGAGAGGGAGAGTAAATGAGAGTGAGAGAGAGTGTGAGTGAGAGTGAGAGTGAGTGAGAGTGAGAGAGTGAGTGAGAGTGAGAGTGAGAGTGAGTGAGAGTGAGAGTGAGAGTGAGTGAGAGTGAGAGTGAGTGAGCGAGAGTGAGAGAGAGTGAGTGAGAGAGTGAGAGTGAGTGAGAGTGTGAGTGAGAGTGAGAGTGAGTGAGAGTGAGTGAGAGAGAGTGCCAGAGAGTGAGAGTGAGAGAGAGTGAGAGAGAGTGAGAGTGAGAGTGAGAGTGAGAGACAGTGAGTGAGAGTGAGAGTGTGTGTGAGTGAGAGTGAGAGTGAGAGTGAGTGAGAGTGAGAGTGAGAGTGAGTGTGAGTGAAAGTGAGAGTGAGTGAGAGTGAGAGTGAGAGAGAGTGAGATTGAGTGAGAGTGAGAGCGAGAGTGAGTGAGAGTGAGAGTGAGTGTGAGAGTGAGTGAGAGTGAGAGTGAGAGTGAGTGAGAGTGAGATTCAGAGAGAGTGAGAGTGAGAGATAGTGAGAGACAGTGAGAGTGAGAGTGAGGGGGAGTGAGAGTGAGTGAGAGTGAAAGTGAGTGAGAGTGAGAGTGAGAGAGAGTGA
Organism: Chiloscyllium plagiosum; assembly: GCF_037043375.1. Classification (NCBI taxonomy): domain Eukaryota; kingdom Metazoa; phylum Chordata; class Chondrichthyes; order Orectolobiformes; family Hemiscylliidae; genus Chiloscyllium; species Chiloscyllium plagiosum. The sequence goes on along the minus strand of NW_028270296.1, from coordinate 208,547 downwards.
GAGTGAGTGAGAGTGAGAGTGAGAGAGAGTGAGAGAGAGAGTGAGAGTGAGTGAGAGTGAGAGAGATTGAGAGTGAGAATGAGTGAGAGTGAGAGTGAGAGAGAGTGAGAGTGAGAGAGAGTGAGAGAGAATGAGAGTGAGTGTGAGTGAGTGAGTGAGAGAGATTGAGAGTGAGAATGAGTGAGAGTGAGAGTGAGAGTGAGAGTGAGAGACTGAGTGTAAGAGAGAGTGAGAGTGAGTGAGAGTGAGTGAGAGTGAGAGTGAGTGAGAGAGAGTGAGAGTGTGAGGGTGAGAGTGTGAGTGAGAGTTAGTGAGAGTGAGAGTGCTTGAGAGTGAGAGTGAGTGAGAGTGAGAGTGAGTGAGAGTGAGAGTGAGAGTGAGAGAGAGTGAGAGCGAGAGTGAGTGAGAGAGTGAGAGTGAGTGAGAGTGTGAGTGAGAGTGAGAGTGAGTGAGAGTGAGTGAGAGTGAGTGAGTGAGAGTGAGAGAGAGTGATTGAGAGAGAATGTGAGAGTGAGAGTGAGAGTGAGTGAGAGAGAGTGAGAGAGAGTGAGAGTGAGAGTGTGAGTGAGATAGAGTGAGAGAGAGTGAGAGTGAGAGTGAGTGAGAGTGAGAGTGAGAGGGAGTGAGAGTGACAGTGAGTGAGAGTGAGAGTGAGAGAGTGAGAGTGAGTGAGAGTGAGAGTGAGAGTGATCGAGAGTGAGAGTGAGAGGGAGAGTGAATGAGAGAGTGAGAGTGAGAGTGAGTGAGAGTGTGAATGAGAGTGAGAGTGAGTGAGAGTCAGAGTGAGTGAGTGAGAGTGAGAGTGAGAGAGAGTGATTGAGAGTGAGAGTGAGTGAGAGTGAGTGAGAGTGAGTGAGAGTGAGAGTGAGAGAAAGTGATTGAGAGAGAATGTGAGAGTGAGAGTGAGAGTGAGTGAGAGAGAGTGAGAGAGAGTGAGAGTGAGAGTGAGTGAGAGTGAGAGAGAGTGAGAGTGAGAGTGAGTGAGAGTGAGAGTGAGAGAGAGTGAGTGAGAGTGAGAGTGTGAGTGAGAGAGAGTGAGAGAGAGTGAGAGTGAGAGTGAGTGAGAGTGAGAGTGAGAGTGATTGAGAGTGAGAGTGAGTGAGAGTGAGTGAGAGTGAGTAAGAGTGAGAGTGAGTGAGAGCGAGAGTGAGAGTGAGAGAGAGTGAGAGGGAGAGTAAATGAGAGTGAGAAAGAGAGTGAGTGAGAGTGAGAGTGAGTGAGAGTGAGAGAGTGAGTGAGAGTGAGAGTGAGTGAGAGTGAGAGTGAGAGTGAGTGAGAGTGAGAGTGAGTGAGCGAGAGTGAGAGAGAGTGAGTGAGAGAGTGAGAGTGAGTGAGAGTGTGAGTGAGAATGAGAGTGAGTGAGAGTGAGAGAGAGTGAGTGAGAGTGAGAGTGTGAGTGAGAGAGAGTGAGAGAGAGTGAGAGTGAGAGTGAGTGAGAGTGAGAGTGAGAGTGATTGAGAGTGAGTGAGTGAGAGTGAGTAAGAGTGAGAGTGAGTGAGAGCGAGAGTGAGAGTGAGAGAGAGTGAGAGGGAGAGTAAATGAGAGTGAGAAAGAGAGTGAGTGAGAGTGAGAGTGAGTGAGAGTGAGAGAGTGAGTGAGAGTGAGAGTGAGAGTGAGTGAGAGTGAGAGTGAGAGTGAGTGAGAGTGAGAGTGAGTGAGCGAGAGTGAGAGAGAGTGAGTGAGAGAGTGAGAGTGAGTGAGAGTGTGAGTGAGAATGAGAGTGAGTGAGAATGAGTGAGAGAGAGTGCCAGAGAGTGAGAGTGAGAGAGTGTGAGAGAGAGTGAGAGTGAGAGTGAGTGAGAGTGAGAGGGAGAGACAGTGAGTGAGAGTGAGAGTGTGTGTGAGTGAGAGTGAGAGTGAGAGTGAGTGAGAGTGAGAGTGAGAGTGAGTGTGAGTGAAAGTGAGAGTGAGTGAGAGTGAGAGTGAGAGAGAGTGAGAGAGAGTGAGATTGAGTGAGAGTGAGAGCGAGAGTGAGTGAGAGTGAGAGTGTGAGAGTGAGTGAGAGTGAGAGTGAGAGTGAGTGAGAGTGAGATTCAGAGAGAGTGAGAGTGAGAGATAGTGAGAGACAGTGAGAGTGAGAGTGAGGGGGAGTGAGAGTGAGTGAGAGTGAAAGTGAGTGAGAGTGAGAGTGAGAGAGAGTGAGAGTGAGTGAGAGTGAGAGTGAGAGAGAGTGAGAGTGAGAGAGAGAGTGAGAGTGAGTGAGAGTGTGAGTGAGAGTGAGAGAGATTGAGAGTGAGAATGAGTGAGAGTGAGAGTGAGAGAGAGTGAGAGTGAGAGAGAGTGAGAGAGAATGAGAGTGAGTGTGAGTGAGTGAGTGAGAGAGAGATTGAGAGTGAGAATGAGTGAGAGTGTGAGTGAGTGAGAGTGAGAGAGTGAGTGAGAGAGTGAGAGTGAGTGAGAGTGAGTGAGAGTGACAGTGAGTGAGAGAGAGTGAGAGTGTGAGGGTGAGAGTGTGAGTGAGAGTTAGTGAGAGTGAGAGTGTTTGAGAGTGAGAGTGAGAGCGAGTGAGAGTGAGAGTGAGGGAGAGTGAGAGTGAGAGTGAGAGTGAGTGTGAGTGAGAGAGAGTGAGAGAGAGTGAGAGCGAGAGTGAGTGAGAGAGTGAGAGTAAGTGAGAGTGTGAGTGAGAGTGAGAGTGAGAGAGAGTGATTGAGAGAGAATGTGAGAGTGAGAGTGAGAGTGAGTGAGAGAGAGTGAGAGAGAGTGAGAGTGAGAGTGTGAGTGAGATAGAGTGAGAGAGAGTGAGAGTGAGAGTGAGTGAGAGTGAGAGTGAGAGGGAGTGAGAGTGACAGTGAGTGAGAGTGAGAGTGAGAGAGTGAGAGTGAGTGAGAGTGAGAGTGAGAGTGATCGAGAGTGAGAGTGAGAGGGAGAGTGAATGAGAGAGTGAGAGTGAGAGTGAGTGAGAGTGTGAATGAGAGTGAGAGTGAGTGAGAGTCAGAGTGAGTGAGTGAGAGTGAGAGTGAGAGAGAGTGATTGAGAGTGAGAGTGAGTGAGAGTGAGAGAGAGTGAGAGTGAGAGAGAGTGAGAGTGAGTGAGAGTGAGTGAATGTGAGAGAGTGAGAGTGAGAGTGAGTGAGAGTGAGAGTGAGAGAGAGTGAGAGTGAGAGTTAGTGTGAGAGTGAGAGTGAGTGAGAGTGTCAGTGAGAGAGAGTGAGAGAGAGTGAGAGAGAGTGAGAGTGAGAGAGAGTGAGAGTGAGTGAGGGAGAGAGTGAGTGAGAGTGAGAGTGAGTGAGAGTGAGAGTGAGAGAGAGTGAGAGTGAGTGAGAGAGAGAGTGAGTGAGAGTGAGTGATTGAGAGTGAGTGAGAGTGAGAGTGAGAGAGAGTGAGAGTGAGTGAGAGAGAGAGTGAGTGAGTGAGAGTGAGTGATTGAGAGTGAGTGAGAGTGAGAGTGAGAGAGAGTGAGAGTGAGACAGAGTGAGAGTGTGTGAGAGTGAGAGAGAGTGAGAGTGAGAGTGAGAGTGAGTGAGAGTGAGAGTGAGAGTGAGTGAGAGTGAGAGAGTGAGTTTGTGAGTGTGAGAGTGAGAGAGAGTGAGAGAGAGTGAGAGTGAGAGTGATGAGAAAAGTGAGAGTGAGTGATCGTGAGTGAGAGTGAGTGAGAGTGAGAGTGAGTGAGTGTGAGAGTGAGTGAGAGTGAGAGTGAGTGAGAGTGAGAGTGAGAGAGAGTGAGAGAGATAGAGAGTGAGAGAGAGTGAGAGAGAGTGAGAGTGAGAGTGAGTGAGAGTCAGTGAGTAAGAGGGAGTGAGAGTGAGAGTAAGAGTGTGAGTGAGTGAGAGTGAGAGGGAGAGTGTGTGAGAGCGAGAGTAAGAGTGAGAGAGAGTGAGAGGGAGAGTGAATGAGAGAGTGAGAGTGAGAGTTAGTGAGAGTGTGAATGAGAGTGAGAGTGAGTGAGAGTGAGAGTGAGAGTGAAAGTGAGAGTGAGTAAGAGTGAGTGAGTAAGTGAGAGTGAGAGTGAGAGAGAGTGATTGAGAGTGAGAGTGAGAATGAGTCAGAGTGAGAGTGAGAGAGAGTGAAAGTGAGTGAGAGTGAGAGTGAGAGAGAGTGAGAGTGAGTGAGAGTGAGAGTGAGAGAGAGTGAGAGTGAGAGAGAGAGTGAGAGTGAGTGAGAGTGTGAGTGAGAGTGAGAGAGATTGAGAGTGAGAATGAGTGAGAGTGAGAGTGAGAGAGAGTGAGAGTGAGAGAGAGTGAGAGAGAATGAGAGTGAGTGTGAGTGAGTGAGTGAGAGAGATTGAGAGTGAGAATGAGTGAGAGTGAGAGTGAGAGTGAGTGAGAGTGAGAGACTGAGTGTAAGAGAGAGTGAGAGTGAGTGAGAGTGAGTGAGAGTGAGAGTGAGTGAGAGAGAGTGAGAGTGTGAGGGTGAGAGTGTGAGTGAGAGTTAGTGAGAGTGAGAGTGTTTGAGAGTGAGAGTGAGAGCGAGTGAGAGTGAGAGTGAGGGAGAGTGAGAGTGAGAGTGAGAGTGAGTGTGAGTGAGAGAGAGTGAGAGAGAGTGAGAGCGAGAGTGAGTGAGAGAGTGAGAGTAAGTGAGAGTGTGAGTGAGAGTGAGAGTGAGAGAGAGTGATTGAGAGAGAATGTGAGAGTGAGAGTGAGAGTGAGTGAGAGAGAGTGAGAGAGAGTGAGAGTGAGAGTGTGAGTGAGATAGAGTGAGAGAGAGTGAGAGTGAGAGTGAGTGAGAGTGAGAGTGAGAGGGAGTGAGAGTGACAGTGAGTGAGAGTGAGAGTGAGAGAGTGAGAGTGAGTGAGAGTGAGAGTGAGAGTGATCGAGAGTGAGAGTGAGAGGGAGAGTGAATGAGAGAGTGAGAGTGAGAGTGAGTGAGAGTGTGAATGAGAGTGAGAGTGAGTGAGAGTCAGAGTGAGTGAGTGAGAGTGAGAGTGAGAGAGAGTGATTGAGAGTGAGAGTGAGTGAGAGTGAGAGAGAGTGAGAGTGAGAGAGAGTGAGAGTGAGTGAGAGTGAGTGAAAGTGAGAGAGTGAGAGTGAGAGTGAGTGAGAGTGAGAGTGAGAGAGAGTGAGAGTGAGAGTTAGTGTGAGAGTGAGAGTGAGTGAGAGTGTCAGTGAGAGAGAGTGAGAGAGAGTGAGAGAGAGTGAGAGTGAGAGAGAGTGAGAGTGAGTGAGAGTGAGAGAGAGAGTGAGTGAGAGTGAGAGTGAGTGAGAGTGAGAGTGAGAGAGAGTGAGAGTGAGTGAGAGAGAGAGTGAGTGAGAGTGAGTGATTGAGAGTGAGTGAGAGTGAGAGTGAGAGAGAGTGAGAGTGAGTGAGAGAGAGAGTGAGTGAGTGAGAGTGAGTGATTGAGAGTGAGTGAGAGTGAGAGTGAGAGAGAGTGAGAGTGAGACAGAGTGAGAGTGTGTGAGAGTGAGAGAGAGTGAGAGTGAGAGTGAGAGTGAGTGAGAGTGAGAGTGAGAGTGAGTGAGAGTGAGAGAGTGAGTTTGTGAGTGTGAGAGTGAGAGAGAGTGAGAGAGAGTGAGAGTGAGAGTGATGAGAAAAGTGAGAGTGAGTGATCGTGAGTGAGAGTGAGTGAGAGTGAGAGTGAGTGAGTGTGAGAGTGAGTGAGAGTGAGAGTGAGTGAGAGTGAGAGTGAGAGAGAGTGAGAGAGATAGAGAGTGAGAGAGAGTGAGAGAGAGTGAGAGTGAGAGTGAGTGAGAGTCAGTGAGTAAGAGGGAGTGAGAGTGAGAGTAAGAGTGTGAGTGAGTGAGAGTGAGAGGGAGAGTGTGTGAGAGCGAGAGTAAGAGTGAGAGAGAGTGAGAGGGAGAGTGAATGAGAGAGTGAGAGTGAGAGTTAGTGAGAGTGTGAATGAGAGTGAGAGTGAGTGAGAGTGAGAGTGAGAGTGAAAGTGAGAGTGAGTAAGAGTGAGTGAGTAAGTGAGAGTGAGAGTGAGAGAGAGTGATTGAGAGTGAGAGTGAGAATGAGTCAGAGTGAGAGTGAGAGAGAGTGAGAGTGAGAGAGAGTGAGAGTGAGTGAGAGTGAGAGAGTGAGTGAGAGTGAGTGAGAGTGAGAGTGAGAGAGAGTGAGAGTGAGAGTTAGTGTGAGAGTGAGAGTGAGTGAGAGTGTCAGTGAGAGAGAGTGAGAGATAGTGAGAGTGAGAGAGAGTGAGAGAGAGTGAGAGTGAGTGAGAGTGAGAGAGAGAGTGAGTGAGAGTGAGAGTGAGTGAGAGTGAGAGAGAGTGAGAGTGAGTGAGAGAGAGAGTGAGTGAGTGAGAGTGAGTGATTGAGAGTGAGTGAGAGTGAGAGTGAGAGAGAGTGTGAGTGAGAGAGAGTGAGAGTGAGTGAGAGTGAGAGAGAGTGAGGGAGAGTGAGAGTGAGTGAGTGTGAGTGAGCGTGAGTGAGAGTGAGTGAGAGTGAGAGTGAGTGAGTGTGAGAGTGAGTGAGAGTGAGAGTGAGAGTGAGTGAGAGTGAGAGAGTGAGTGAGAGTGAGAGTGAGTGAGAGTGAGAGAGAGTGAGGGAGAGTGAGAGTGAGTGAGAGTGAGTGAGAGTGAGTGAGAGTGAGTGAGAGTGGGAGTGAGTGAGTGTGAGAGTGAGTGAGAGTGAGAGTGAGAGAGAGTGAGAGTGAGAGAGAGTGAGAGTGAGTGAGAGTGAGTGAGAGTGAGAGAGAGAGTGAGAGTGAGAGTGAGTGAGAGTGACAGAGAGTGAGAGTGAGAGTTAGTGTGAGAGTGAGAGTGATTGAGAGTGTCAGTGAGAGAGAGTGAGAGAGAGAGTGAGAGAGAGTGAGAGTGAGAGAGAGTGAGTGAGTGAGTGAGAGAGAGAGTGAGTGAGAGTGAGAGTGAGTGAGAGTGAGAGTGAGAGAGAGTGAGAGTGAGTGAGAGAGAGAGTGAGTGAGTGAGAGTGAGTGATTGAGAGTGAGTGAGAGAGAGAGTGAGAGAGAGTGAGAGTGAGAGAGAGTGAGAGTGAGTGAGAGTGAGAGAGAGTGAGAGTGAGAGTGAGAGTGAGTGAGAGTGAGAGTGAGTGAGAGTGAGAGAGTTTGTGAGTGTGAGAGTGAGAGAGAGTGAGAGTGAGAGAGAGTGAGAGAGAGTGAGAGTGAGAGTGATGAGAGAAAGTGAGAGTGAGTGAGAGTGAGTGAGAGTGAGAGTGACTGAGTGTGAGAGTGAGTGAGAGTGAGAGTGAGAGTGAGTGAGAGTGAGAGTGAGAGAGAGTGAGAGAGATAGAGAGTGAGAGAGAGTGAGAGAGAGTGAGAGTGAGTGAGAGTGAGAGTGAGTGAGTAAGAGGGAGTGAGAGTGAGAGTGAGTGAGAGTGTGAGTCAGTGAGAGTGAGAGTGAGTGAGAGTGAGAGAGAGTGAGAGTGAGTGAGAGTGAGTGAGAGTGAGAGAGTGAGTGAGAGTGAGAGTGAGTGAGAGTGATTGAGAGTGAGAGTGAGTGAGAGAGAGTGAGAGTGAGAGTGACGGTGAGAGTGTGAGTGAGAGTGAGTGAGAGTGAGAGTGTTTGAGAGTGAGAGTGAGAGTGAGAGCGAGAGTGAGAGTGAGTGAGTGTGAGAGTGAGTGAGAGTGAGAGAGAGTGAGAGTGAGAGAGTGAGTGAGAGTGAGAGTGAGAGTGAGTGAGAGCGAGAGTGAGAGTGAAAGAGAGTGAGAGAGAGTGAGAGGGAGAGTGAATGAGAGAGTGAGAGTGAGAGTGAGTGAGAGCGTGAATGAGAGTGAGAGTGAGTGAGAGTCAGAGTGAGAGAGAGTGAGAGTGAGTGAGAGTGAGTGAGTGAGTGAGAGTGAGAGTGAGAGAGATTGATTGAGAGTGAGAGTGAGAGTGAGTGAGAGTGAGAGTGTGAGTGAGAGAGAGTGATTGAGAGTGAGAGAGAGAGTGAGAGTGAGTGAGTGAGAGTGAGAGTGAGAGAGAGTGAGAGTGAGAGTTAGTGTGAGAGTGAGAGTGAGTGAGAGTTTCAGTGAGAGTGAGAGAGAGTGAGAGAGTGAGAGAGAGTGAGAGTGAGTGAGAGTGAGAGAGAGAGTGAGAGTGAGTGAGAGTGAGAGAGAGAGTGAGTGAGAGTGAGAGTGAGTGAGAGTGAGAGTGAGAGAGAGTCAGAGTGAGTGAGAGAGAGAGTGAGTGAATGAGAGTGAGTGATTGAGAGTGAGTGAGAGTGAGAGTGAGAGAGAGTGAGAGAGTGTGAGAGTGAGTGAGAGTGAGAGAGAGCGAGAGTGAGAGTGAGAGTGAGTGAGAGTGAGTGAGAGTGAGAGAGAGAGTTTGTGAGTGTGAGAGGGAGAGAGAGTGAGAGAGTGTGAGAGTGAGAGTGATGAGAGAAAGTGAGAGTGAGTGAGAGTGAGTGAGAGTGAGTGAGAGTGAGAGTGAGGGAGTGTGAGAGTGAGTGAGAGTGAGAGTGAGAGTGAGTGAGAGTGAGAGTGAGAGAGAGTGAGAGAGATAGAGAGTGAGAGAGAGTGAGAGAGAGTGAGAGTGAGAGTGAGTGAGAGTGAGTGAGTAAGAGGGAGTGAGAGTGAGAGTGAGTGAGAGTGTGAGTGAGTGAGAGTGAGAGTGAGAGTGAGTGAGAGCGAGAGTGAGAGTGAGAGAGAGTGAGAGAGAGTGAGAGGGAGAGTGTGTGAGAGCGAGAGTAAGAGTGAGAGAGAGTGAGAGGGAGAGTGAATGAGAGAGTGAGAGTGAGAGTTAGTGAGAGTGTGAATGAGAGTGAGAGTGAGTGAGAGTGAGAGTGAGAGTGAAAGTGAGCGTGAGTAAGAGTGAGTGAGTAAGTGAGAGTGAGAGTGAGAGAGAGTGATTGAGAGTGAGAGTGAGAATGAGTCAGAGTGAGAGTGAGAGAGAGTGAGAGTGAGAGAGAGTGAGAGTGAGTGAGAGTGAGAGAGTGAGTGAGAGTGAGTGAGAGTGAGAGTGAGAGAGAGTGAGAGTGAGAGTTAGTGTGAGAGTGAGAGTGAGTGAGAGTGTCAGTGAGAGAGAGTGAGAGATAGTGAGAGTGAGAGAGAGTGAGAGAGAGTGAGAGTGAGTGAGAGTGAGAGAGAGAGTGAGTGAGAGTGAGAGTGAGTGAGAGTGAGAGAGAGTGAGAGTGAGTGAGAGAGAGAGTGAGTGAGTGAGAGTGAGTGATTGAGAGTGAGTGAGAGTGAGAGTGAGAGAGAGTGTGAGTGAGAGAGAGTGAGAGTGAGTGAGAGTGAGAGAGAGTGAGGGAGAGTGAGAGTGAGTGAGTGTGAGTGAGCGTGAGTGAGAGTGAGTGAGAGTGAGAGTGAGTGAGTGTGAGAGTGAGTGAGAGTGAGAGTGAGAGTGAGTGAGAGTGAGAGAGTGAGTGAGAGTGAGAGTGAGTGAGAGTGAGAGAGAGTGAGGGAGAGTGAGAGTGAGTGAGAGTGAGTGAGAGTGAGTGAGAGTGAGTGAGAGTGGGAGTGAGTGAGTGTGAGAGTGAGTGAGAGTGAGAGTGAGAGAGAGTGAGAGTGAGAGAGAGTGAGAGTGAGTGAGAGTGAGTGAGAGTGAGAGAGAGAGTGAGAGTGAGTGAGAGTGACAGAGAGTGAGAGTGAGAGTTAGTGTGAGAGTGAGAGTGATTGAGAGTGTCAGTGAGAGAGAGTGAGAGAGAGAGTGAGAGAGAGTGAGAGTGAGAGAGAGTGAGTGAGTGAGTGAGAGAGAGAGTGAGTGAGAGTGAGAGTGAGTGAGAGTGAGAGTGAGAGAGAGTGAGAGTGAGTGAGAGAGAGAGTGAGTGAGTGAGAGTGAGTGATTGAGAGTGAGTGAGAGAGAGAGTGAGAGAGAGTGAGAGTGAGAGAGAGTGAGAGTGAGTGAGAGTGAGAGAGAGTGAGAGTGAGAGTGAGAGTGAGTGAGAGTGAGAGTGAGAGTGAGTGAGAGTGAGAGAGTTTGTGAGTGTGAGAGTGAGAGAGAGTGAGAGTGAGAGAGAGTGAGAGAGAGTGAGAGTGAGAGTGATGAGAGAAAGTGAGAGTGAGTGAGAGTGAGTGAGAGTGAGAGTGACTGAGTGTGAGAGTGAGTGAGAGTGAGAGTGAGAGTGAGTGAGAGTGAGAGTGAGAGAGAGTGAGAGAGATAGAGAGTGAGAGAGAGTGAGAGAGAGTGAGAGTGAGAGTGAGTGAGAGTGAGAGTGAGTGAGTAAGAGGGAGTGAGAGTGAGAGTGAGTGAGAGTGTGAGTGAGTGAGAGTGAGAGTGAGTGAGAGTGAGAGAGAGTGAGAGTGAGTGAGAGTGAGTGAGAGTGAGAGAGTGAGTGAGAGTGAGAGTGAGTGAGAGTGATTGAGAGTGAGAGTGAGTGAGAGAGAGTGAGAGTGAGAGTGACGGTGAGAGTGTGAGTGAGAGTGAGTGAGAGTGAGAGTGTTTGAGAGTGAGAGTGAGAGTGAGAGCGAGAGTGAGAGTGAGTGAGTGTGAGAGTGAGTGAGAGTGAGAGAGAGTGAGAGTGAGAGAGTGAGAGTGAGATTGAGTGAGAGTGTGAGTGAGAGTGAGAGTGAGTGAGAGTGAGAGAGTGAGTGAGAGTGAGAGTGAGAGTGAGTGAGAGCGAGAGTGAGAGTGAGAGAGTGAGAGAGAGTGAGAGGGAGAGTGAATGAGAGAGTGAGAGTGAGAGTGAGTGAGAGTGTGAATGAGAGTGAGAGTGAGTGAGTGTCAGAGTGAGAGAGAGTGAGAGTGAGTGAGAGTGAGTGAGTGAGTGAGAGTGAGAGTGAGAGAGATTGATTGAGAGTGAGAGTGAGAGTGAGTGAGAGTGAGAGTGTGAGTGAGAGAGAGTGATTGAGAGTGAGAGAGAGAGTGAGAGTGAGTGAGTGAGAGTGAGAGTGAGAGAGAGTGAGAGTGAGAGTTAGTGTGAGAGTGAGAGTGAGTGAGAGTTTCAGTGAGAGTGAGAGAGAGTGAGAGAGAGTGAGAGAGAGTGAGAGTGAGTGAGAGTGAGAGAGAGAGTGAGAGTGAGTGAGAGTGAGAGAGAGAGTGAGTGAGAGTGAGAGTGAGTGAGAGTGAGAGTGAGAGAGAGTGAGAGTGAGTGAGAGAGAGAGTGAGTGAATGAGAGTGAGTGATTGAGAGTGAGTGAGAGTGAGAGTGAGAGAGAGTGAGAGAGTGTGAGAGTGAGTGAGAGTGAGAGAGAGCGAGAGTGAGAGTGAGAGTGAGTGAGAGTGAGTGAGAGTGAGAGAGAGAGTTTGTGAGTGTGAGAGGGAGAGAGAGTGAGAGAGTGTGAGAGTGAGAGTGATGAGAGAAAGTGAGAGTGAGTGAGAGTGAGTGAGAGTGAGTGAGAGTGAGAGTGAGGGAGTGTGAGAGTGAGTGAGAGTGAGAGTGAGAGTGAGTGAGAGTGAGAGTGAGAGAGAGTGAGAGAGATAGAGAGTGAGAGAGAGTGAGAGAGAGTGAGAGTGAGAGTGAGTGAGAGTGAGTGAGAGTGAGAGAGTGAGTGAGAGTGAGAGAGTGAGTGAGAGTGAGAGTGAGAGTGAGTGAGAGCGAGAGTGAGAGTGAAAGAGAGTGAGAGAGAGTGAGAGGGAGAGTGAATGAGAGAGTGAGAGTGAGAGTGAGTGAGAGTGTGAATGAGAGTGAGAGTGAGTGAGAGTCAGAGTGAGAGAGAGTGAGAGTGAGTGAGAGTGAGTGAGTGAGTGAGAGTGAGAGTGAGAGAGATTGATTGAGAGTGAGAGTGAGAGTGAGTGAGAGTGAGAGTGTGAGTGAGAGAGAGTGATTGAGAGTGAGAGAGAGAGTGAGAGTGAGTGAGTGAGAGTGAGAGTGAGAGAGAGTGAGAGTGAGAGTTAGTGTGAGAGTGAGAGTGAGTGAGAGTTTCAGTGAGAGTGAGAGAGAGTGAGAGAGTGAGAGAGAGTGAGAGTGAGTGAGAGTGAGAGAGAGAGTGAGAGTGAGTGAGAGTGAGAGAGAGAGTGAGTGAGAGTGAGAGTGAGTGAGAGTGAGAGTGAGAGAGAGTGAGAGTGAGTGAGAGAGAGAGTGAGTGAATGAGAGTGAGTGATTGAGAGTGAGTGAGAGTGAGAGTGAGAGAGAGTGAGAGAGTGTGAGAGTGAGTGAGAGTGAGAGAGAGCGAGAGTGAGAGTGAGAGTGAGTGAGAGTGAGTGAGAGTGAGAGAGAGAGTTTGTGAGTGTGAGAGGGAGAGAGAGTGAGAGAGTGTGAGAGTGAGAGTGATGAGAGAAAGTGAGAGTGAGTGAGAGTGAGTGAGAGTGAGTGAGAGTGAGAGTGAGGGAGTGTGAGAGTGAGTGAGAGTGAGAGTGAGAGTGAGTGAGAGTGAGAGTGAGAGAGAGTGAGAGAGAGAGAGAGTGAGAGAGAGTGAGAGAGAGTGAGAGTGAGAGTGAGTGAGAGTGAGTGAGTAAGAGGGAGTGAGAGTGAGAGTGAGTGAGAGTGTGAGTGAGTGAGAGTGAGAGTGAGAGTGAGTGAGAGCGAGAGTGAGAGTGAGAGAGAGTGAGAGAGAGTGAGAGGGAGAGTGTGTGAGAGCGAGAGTAAGAGTGAGAGAGAGTGAGAGGGAGAGTGAATGAGAGAGTGAGAGTGAGAGTTAGTGAGAGTGTGAATGAGAGTGAGAGTGAGTGAGAGTGAGAGTGAGAGTGAAAGTGAGCGTGAGTAAGAGTGAGTGAGTAAGTGAGAGTGAGAGTGAGAGAGAGTGATTGAGAGTGAGAGTGAGAATGAGTCAGAGTGAGAGTGAGAGAGAGTGAGAGTGAGAGAGAGTGAGAGTGAGTGAGAGTGAGAGAGTGAGTGAGAGTGAGTGAGAGTGAGAGTGAGAGAGAGTGAGAGTGAGAGTTAGTGTGAGAGTGAGAGTGAGTGAGAGTGTCAGTGAGAGAGAGTGAGAGATAGTGAGAGTGAGAGAGAGTGAGAGAGAGTGAGAGTGAGTGAGAGTGAGAGAGAGAGTGAGTGAGAGTGAGAGTGAGTGAGAGTGAGAGAGAGTGAGAGTGAGTGAGAGAGAGAGTGAGTGAGTGAGAGTGAGTGATTGAGAGTGAGTGAGAGTGAGAGTGAGAGAGAGTGTGAGTGAGAGAGAGTGAGAGTGAGTGAGAGTGAGAGAGAGTGAGGGAGAGTGAGAGTGAGTGAGTGTGAGTGAGCGTGAGTGAGAGTGAGTGAGAGTGAGAGTGAGTGAGTGTGAGAGTGAGTGAGAGTGAGAGTGAGAGTGAGTGAGAGTGAGAGAGTGAGTGAGAGTGAGAGTGAGTGAGAGTGAGAGAGAGTGAGGGAGAGTGAGAGTGAGTGAGAGTGAGTGAGAGTGAGTGAGAGTGAGTGAGAGTGGGAGTGAGTGAGTGTGAGAGTGAGTGAGAGTGAGAGTGAGAGAGAGTGAGAGTGAGAGAGAGTGAGAGTGAGTGAGAGTGAGTGAGAGTGAGAGAGAGAGTGAGAGTGAGAGTGAGTGAGAGTGACAGAGAGTGAGAGTGAGAGTTAGTGTGAGAGTGAGAGTGATTGAGAGTGTCAGTGAGAGAGAGTGAGAGAGAGAGTGAGAGAGAGTGAGAGTGAGAGAGAGTGAGTGAGTGAGTGAGAGAGAGAGTGAGTGAGAGTGAGAGTGAGTGAGAGTGAGAGTGAGAGAGAGTGAGAGTGAGTGAGAGAGAGAGTGAGTGAGTGAGAGTCAGTGATTGAGAGTGAGTGAGAGAGAGAGTGAGAGAGAGTGAGAGTGAGAGAGAGTGAGAGTGAGTGAGAGTGAGAGAGAGTGAGAGTGAGAGTGAGAGTGAGTGAGAGTGAGAGTGAGAGTGAGTGAGAGTGAGAGAGTTTGTGAGTGTGAGAGTGAGAGAGAGTGAGAGTGA
>NW_028270296.1:180000-192500 GCF_037043375.1 Chiloscyllium plagiosum | reverse complement strand
GTGACGGTGAGAGTGTGAGTGAGAGTGAGTGAGAGTGAGAGTGTTTGAGAGTGAGAGTGAGAGTGAGAGCGAGAGTGAGAGTGAGTGAGTGTGAGAGTGAGTGAGAGTGAGAGAGAGTGAGAGTGAGAGAGTGAGAGTGAGATTGAGTGAGAGTGTGAGTGAGATTGAGAGTGAGTGAGAGTGAGAGAGTGAGAGTGAGTGAGAGTGAGAGTGAGAGTGAGTGAGAGCGAGAGTGAGAGTGAGAGAGAGTGAGAGAGAGTGAGAGGGAGAGTGAATGAGAGAGTGAGAGTGAGAGTGAGTGAGAGTGTGAATGAGAGTGAGAGTGAGTGAGAGTCAGAGTGAGAGAGAGTGAGAGTGAGTGAGAGTGAGTGAGTGAGTGAGAGTGAGAGTGAGAGAGATTGATTGAGAGTGAGAGTGAGAGTGTGAGTGAGAGAGAGTGATTGAGAGTGAGAGAGAGAGTGAGAGTGAGTGAGTGAGAGTGAGAGTGAGAGAGAGTGAGAGTGAGAGTTAGTGTGAGAGTGAGAGTGAGTGAGAGTTTCAGTGAGAGTGAGAGAGAGTGAGAGAGAGTGAGAGAGAGTGAGAGTGAGTGAGAGTGAGAGAGAGGAGAAAGTGAGGTCTGCAGATGCTGGAGATCAAAGATTAATCTACGTTTGGACCACATCGCCGCATGTGTCTCCGCCCCCCCGCCGCGTTCCGTCACCACGCCTGACCCCGCCCCCCCGCCGCGTTCCGCCACCACGCCTAACTCCGCCCCCCGGCCGAGTTCCGTCACCGCGCCTAACCCCGCCCCCACGCCGCGTTCCGTCACCGCGCCTAACTCCGCCCCCCGGCCGAGTTCCGTCACCGCGACTAACCCCGCCCCCCCGCCGGTCTCTATCACCATGTCCAACTCCGCCCCCAAGCCGACCTCTGTCCCCGCCCCCAGGCCTAACCCCGCCCCCACATCCAGCTCCAGCCCCACACCAGGTCCTAGCTCCCAGCCCTGCCGTGTGTTCACCATCCCTCCAGACTTGCCCCTCTCTGAGGATGAAAGATCAGTCCTCAGCAGAGGTCTCACCTTCGTTCCCACACGTTCTCGGGTCAATGAATTCAATACACGGAGTGACACCGAACAATTCTTCCGCCGCCTTCGCCTCCGTGCCTTCTTCTTCAATCAAGACTCTCGCCCACCCTCTGACGACCCCTTCTCCCACCTCCAACACACCCCGTCCACCTGGACACCCCGTGCTGGCCTCCTACCTGCCCTCGACCTCTTCATAGCAAACTGCCGCCGCGATATTAACCGCTACCTGAACTCCCACACTCCCCCCACCCACTCCAACCTCTCACCCTCGGAACGCGCAGCCCTCCACTCCCTCCGTTCCAACCCCAACCTCACCATCAAACCAGCTGACAAGGGAGGCGCAGTAGTAGTTTGGCGCACTGACCTTTACACCGCTGAGGCCAAACGCCAGCTCGCAGATACCTCCTCCTACCGTCCCCTTGACCATGACCCCACCCCCCACCACCAAACCATCATCTCCCAGACCGTCCATAACCTCATCACCTCAGGGGACCTCCCATCCACCGCCTCCAACCTCATAGTCCCACAACCCCGAACCGCCCGTTTCTACCTCCTGCCCAAAATCCACAAACCTGACTGCCCCGGACGACCCATCGTCTCAGCCTGCTCCTGCCCAACCGAACTCATCTCGGCATACCTCGACACGGTCCTGTCCCCATTAGTCCAAGAACTCCCCACCTACGTTCGTGACACCACCCACGCCCTCCACCTCCTCCAGGATTTCCGCTTCCCCGGTCCCCAACGCCTCATCTTCACCATGGACATCCAGTCCCTGTACACCTCCATCCCCCATCACGAAGGACTCAAAGCACTCCGCTTCTTCCTTTCCCGCCGTACCACCCAGTACCCTTCCACCGACACCCTCCTTCGACTGACCGAACTGGTCCTCACCCTGAACAACTTTTCTTTCCAATCCTCCCACTTTCTCCAAACAAAAGGAGTAGCCATGGGCACCCGCATGGGCCCCAGCTATGCCTGCCTCTTCGTAGGGTATGTGGAACAATCCATCTTCCGCAACTACACTGGCCCCACCCCCCATCTTTTTCTTCGCTACATTGATGACTGTATCGGCGCTACCTCGTGCTCCCACGAGGAGGTTGAACAGTTCATCCACTACACCAACACCTTCCACCCCGACCTCAAATTCACCTGGACAGTCTCGGACTCCTCCCTCCCCTTCCTAGACCTTTCTGTTTCTATCTCAGGCGACCGAATCAACACGGACATCTACTACAAACCTACCGACTCCCACAGCTACCTGGACTACACCTCCTCCCATCCTGCCCCCTGTAAAAACGCCATCCCATTCTCCCAATTCCTTCGTCTCCGCCGCATCTGCTCCCAGGAGGACCAGTTCAAAATACGTACAACACAGATGGCCTCCTTCTTCAAGGACCGCAATTTCCCCCCCGACGTGGTCGACGGTGCCCTCCACCGCATCTCCTCCACTTCCCGCTCCTCCGCCCTTGAGCCCCGCCCCTCCAACCGCCACCAGGACAGAACCCCACTGGTCCTCACCTACCACCCCACCAATCTCCATGTACAGCGCATCATCCGCCGTCACTTCCGCCACCTCCAAACAGACCCCAGCACCAAGGATATATTTCCCTCCCCTCCCCTATCAGCTTTCCGTAGAGACCACTCCCTCCGCGACTCCCTTGTCAGATCCACACCCCCCACCGACCCAACCACCACTCCCGGCACCTTCCCTTGCAACCGCAGGAGGTGCAACACTTGCACCCACACCTCCCCCCTCACTTCTCTCCAAGGCCCCAAGGGAAACTTCCATATCCGCCACAGATTCACCTGCACCTCCACCCACATCATCTACTGCATCCGCTGCAGCCGGTGTGGCCTCCTCTATATTGGGGAGACAGGCCGCCTACTTGCGGAGCGATTCAGGGAGCACCTCTGGGCCACCCGGACGAACCAACCCAACCAACCTGTGGCACAGCATTTCAACTCCCCCTCCCACTCCACCGAGGATATGCAGGTCATTGGACTCATCCACCGCCAAACCACAACAACCCGACGGTCGGAGGAGGAGCGTCTTATCTTCCGACTGGGAACCCTCCAACCGCAGGGGATGAACTTGGACTTCACCAGTTTCTTCATCCCCCCTCCCCCCACCTTGTCTCAGCCGGATCCTTCCAGCCCGGCACCGCCTTCCTGACCTGCAGTCTTCTTCTTGACCTCTCCGCCTCCACCCTACTCCGACCTATCACCCTCACCTTGACCTCTTTCCACCTATCACATTTCCAACTCCCCTCCTCCAAGTCCCTCCTCCCTACCTTTTATCTTCTCCTGCTGAACACTCTCTGCTCATTCCTGAAGAAGGGCCTGTGCCCGAAACGTCGAATCTCCTGTTCCCTGGATGCTGCCTGACCTGCTGTGCTGTTCCAGCAATAAAGTTTCAAGAGTGAGAGAGAGAGTGAGAGTGAGTGAGAGTGAGAGAGAGAGTGAGTGAGAGTGAGAGTGAGTGAGAGTGAGAGTGAGAGAGAGTGAGAGCGAGTGAGAGAGAGAGTGAGTGAATGAGAGTGAGTGAGAGTGAGAGTGAGAGAGAGTGAGAGAGTGTGAGAGTGAGTGAGAGTGAGAGAGAGCGAGAGTGAGAGTGAGAGTGAGTGAGAGTGAGTGAGAGTGAGAGAGAGAGTTTGTGAGTGTGAGAGGGAGAGAGAGTGAGAGAGTGTGAGAGTGAGAGTGATGAGAGAAAGTGAGAGTGAGTGAGAGTGAGTGAGAGTGAGTGAGAGTGAGAGTGAGGGAGTGTGAGAGTGAGTGAGAGTGAGAGTGAGTGAGAGTGAGAGAGAGTGAGAGAGATAGAGAGTGAGAGAGAGTGAGAGAGAGTGAGAGTGAGAGTGAGTGAGAGTGAGTGAGTAAGAGGGAGTGAGAGTGAGAGTGAGTGAGAGTGTGAGTGAGTGAGAGTGAGAGTGAGAGTGAGTGAGAGCGAGAGTGAGAGTGAGAGAGAGTGAGAGAGAGGGAGAGGGAGAGTGAATGAGAGAGTGAGAGTGAGAGTGAGTGAGAGTGTGAATGAGAGTGAGAGTGAGTGAGAGTGAGAGTGAGAGAGAGTGAGAGTGTGTGAGAGTGAGTGAGTGAGTGTGAGAGTGAGCGAGAGTGATTGAGAGTGAGAGTGAGAGTGAGAGTGAGTGAGAGAGAGTGAGAGTGATTGAGAGTGAGAGAGAGAGAGTGAGAGTGAGTGAGAGTGAGAGTGAGAGAGAGTGAGAGTGAGAGTTAGTGTGAGAGTGAGAGTGAGTGAGAGTGTCAGTGAGAGAGAGTGAGAGAGAGTGAGAGAGAGTGAGAGTGAGAGAGTAAGAGTGAGAGAGTGAGAGTGAGTGAGAGTGAGAGAGAGAGTGAGAGTGAAAGTGAGTGAGACTGAGAGTGAGAGAGAGTGAGAGTGAGTGAGAGAGAGAGTGAGTGATTGAGTGTGAGTGATTGAGAGTGAGTGAGAGTGAGAGTGAGAGAGAGTGAGAGTGAGAGAGAGTGAGTGAGTGAGAGAGAGTGAGAGTGAGAGTGAGAGTGAGTGAGAGTGAGAGCGAGAGAGAGTGAGTGAGAGTGAGAGAGAGAGTTTGTGAGTGTGAGAGTGAGAGAGAGTGAGAGTGAGAGTGATGAAAGAAAGTGAGAGTGAGTGAGAGTGAGAGTGACTGAGTGTGAGAGTGAGTGAGAGTGAGAGTGAGAGTGAGTGAGAGTGAGAGTGAGAGAGAGAGAGAGATAGTGAGTGAGAGAGAGTGAGAGAGAGTGAGAGTGAGAGTGAGTGAGAGTGAGAGTGAGTGAGTAAAGAGGGAGTGAGAGTGTGAGAGAGTGAGAGTGTGAGTGAGTGAGAGTGAGAGTGAGTGAGAGTGAGAGTGAGTGAGAGTGAGAGTGAGAGAGAGTTTGAGTGAGTGAGAGTGAGAGTGAGTGAGAGTGAGAGTGAGAGAGAGAGTGAGTGAGAGTGAGGGTGAGTGAGAGAGGGTGAGAGTGAGTGAGAGTGAGAGTGAGTGAGAGTGAGAGAGTGAGTGAGAGTGAGAGTGAGTGAGAGTGATTGAGAGTGAGAGTGAGTGAGAGAGAGAGATAGTGAGAGTGAGGGTGAGAGTGTGAGTGAGAGTGAGTGAGAGTGAGAGTGTTTGTGAGTGAGAGTGTGAGTGAGAGAGAGTGAGAGTGAGTGAGAGTGAGAGTGAGTGAGAGAGAGTTAGAGAGAGTGAGAGAGTGAGTCAGAGAGTGAGAGTGATAGTGAGTGAGAGTGAGAGTGAGAGTGAGTGAGTGAGAGTGAGAGTGAGAGAGAGTGATTGAAAGAGAATGTGAGAGTGAGAGTGAGTGAGAGAGAGTGAGAGAGAGTGAGAGTGAGAGAGAGTGAGAGTGAGAGAGTGAGAGTGAGTGAGAGTGAGAGTGAGAGTGAGTGAGAGCGAGAGTGAGAGAGAGAGAGAGTGAGAGTGAGTGAGAGTGTGAATGAGAGTGAGAGTGCGTGAGAGTCAGAGTGAGAGAGAGTGAGAGTGAGTGAGAGTGAGTGAGTGAGTGAGAGTGAGAGTGAGAGAGATTGATTGAGAGTGAGAGTGAGAGTGAGAGTGTGAGTGAGTGAGAGTGAGTGAGAGTGAGAGAGAGAGTGAGAGTGAGTGAGTGAGAGTGAGAGTGAGAGAGAGTGAGAGTGAGAGTTAGTGTGAGAGTGAGAGTGATTGAGAGTTTCAGTGAGAGTGAGAGAGAGTGAGAGAGAGTGAGAGTGAGAGAGAGTGAGAGTGAGTGAGAGTGAGAGAGAGAGTGAGTGAGAGTGAGAGTGAGAGTGAGTGAGAGTGAGAGTGAGAGAGAGTGAGAGTGAGTGAGAGAGAGAGTGAGTGAATGAGAGTGAGTGATTGAGAGTGAGTGAGAGTGAGAGTGAGAGAGAGTGAGAGAGTGTGAGAGTGAGTGAGAGTGAGAGAGAGCGAGAGTGAGAGTGAGAGTGAGTGAGAGTGAGTGAGAGTGAGAGAGAGAGTTTGTGAGTGTGAGAGGGAGAGAGAGTGAGAGAGGGTGAGAGTGAGAGTGATGAGAGAAAGTGAGAGTGAGTGAGAGTGAGTGAGAGTGAGTGAGAGTGAGAGTGAGGGAGTGTGAGAGTGAGTGAGAGTGAGAGTGCGAGTGAGTGAGAGTGAGAGTGAGAGAGAGTGAGAGAGATAGAGAGTGAGAGAGAGTGAGAGAGAGTGAGAGTGAGAGTGAGTGAGAGTGAGTGAGTAAGAGAGAGTGAGAGTGAGTGAGAGTGTGAGTGAGTGAGAGTGAGAGTGAGAGTGAGTGAGAGCGAGAGTGAGAGTGAGAGAGAGTGAGAGAGAGTGAGAGGGAGAGTGAATGAGAGAGTGAGAGTGAGAGTGAGTGAGAGTGTGAATGAGAGTGAGAGTGAGTGAGAGTGAGAGTGAGAGAGAGTGAGAGTGAGTGAGAGTGAGTGAGTGAGTGTGAGAGTGAGCGAGAGTGATTGAGAGTGAGAGTGAGAGTGAGAGTGAGAGAGAGTGAGAGAGAGTGAGAGTGATTGAGAGTGAGAGAGAGAGAGTGAGAGTGAGTGAGAGTGAGAGTGAGAGAGAGTGAGAGTGAGAGTTAGTGTGAGAGTGAGAGTGAGTGAGAGTGTCAGTGAGAGAGAGTGAGAGAGAGTGAGAGAGAGTGAGAGTGAGAGAGTAAGAGTGAGAGAGTGAGAGTGAGTGAGAGTGAGAGAGAGAGTGAGTGAGAGTGAGAGTGAGTGAGACTGAGAGTGAGAGAGAGTGAGAGTGAGTGAGAGAGAGAGTGAGTGATTGAGTGTGTGTGATTGAGAGTGAGTGAGAGTGAGAGTGAGAGAGAGTGAGAGTGAGAGAGAGTGAGTGAGTGAGAGAGAGTGAGAGTGAGAGTGAGTGAGAGTGAGAGCGAGAGAGAGTGAGTGAGAGTGAGAGAGAGAGTTTGTGAGTGTGAGAGTGAGAGAGAGTGAGAGAGAGTGAGAGTGAGAGTGATGAGAGAAAGTGAGAGTGAGTGAGAGTGAGTGAGAGTGAGAGTGACTGAGTGTGAGAGTGAGTGAGAGTGAGAGTGAGAGTGAGTGAGAGTGAGAGAGAGTGAGAGAGATAGTGAGTGAGAGAGAGTGAGAGAGAGTGAGAGTGAGAGTGAGTGAGAGTGAGAGTGAGTGAGTAAAGAGGGAGTGAGAGTGTGAGAGAGTGAGAGTGTGAGTGAGTGAGAGTGAGAGTGAGTGAGAGTGAGAGTGAGAGAGAGTGAGAGTGAGAGAGAGTGAGAGTGAGTGAGAGTGAGAGTGAGTGAGAGTGAGAGTGAGAGAGAGAGTGAGTGAGAGTGAGGGTGAGTGAGAGAGGGTGAGAGTGAATGAGAGTGAGTGAGTGAGAGTGAGAGAGTGAGTGAGAGTGAGAGTGAGTGAGAGTGATTGAGAGTGAGAGTGAGGGTGAGAGTGTGAGTGAGAGTGAGTGAGAGTGAGAGTGTTTGAGAGTGAGAGTGAGAGTGAGTGAGAGAGAGTGAGAGTGAGTGAGAGTGAGAGTGAGTGAGAGAGAGTGAGAGAGAGTGAGAGAGAGAGTGAGTGAGAGAGTGAGAGTGAGAGTGAGTGAGAGTGAGAGTGAGAGTGAGTGAGTGAGAGTGAGAGTGAGAGAGAGTGATTGAAAGAGAATGTGAGAGTGAGAGTGAGTGAGAGAGAGTGAGAGAGAGTGAGAGTGAGAGAGAGTGAGAGAGAGTGAGAGAGAGAGTGAGTGAGAGTGAGAGTGAGAGAGAGTGAGTGAGAGTGAGAGTGTGTGTGAGAGAGAGTGAGAGAGAGTGAGAGTGAGAGTGAGAGTGAGTGAGAGTGAGAGAGAGTGAGAGTGAGAGAGAGTGAGAGTGAGTGAGAGTGAGAGTGAGTGAGAGTGAGAGTGAGTGTGAGAGTGAGTGAGAGTGAGAGTGAGAGTGAGTGAGAGTGAGAGAGAATGAGAGTGAGAGAGAGTAAGAGAGAGTGAGAGTGAGAGTTAATGAGAGTGAGTGAGAGTGAAAGTGAGTGAGAGTGAGAGTGAGAGAGAGTGAGAGTGAGTGAGAGTGAGAGTGAGAGAGAGTGAGAGTGAGAGAGAGAGTGAGAGTGAGTGAGAGTGTGAGTGAGAGTGAGAGAGATTGAGAGTGAGAATGAGTGGGAGTGAGAGTGTGAGAGAGTGAGAGAGAGAATGAGAGTGAGTGTGAATGAGTGAGAGTGAGAGAGAGTGAGAGTAAGAGTGAGTGAGAGTGTGAGTGAGAGTGAGTGAGAGTGAGTGAGAGTGAGAGCGAGTGAGAGTGAGAGTGAGTGAGAGTGAGTGAGAGTGAGAGTGAGTGAGAGTGAGAGTGAGAGTGAGTGAGAGTGAGAGCGAGAGAGTGACAGTGAGTGAGAGTGAGAGTGAGTGAGAGTGAGAGAGAGTGAGAGAGAGTGAGTGTGAGTGAGAGAGTGAGAGTGAGAGTGAGTGAGAGTGAGAGTGAGTGAGAGTGAGTGAGAGTGAGAGAGAGAGTGAGAGAGAGTGAGAGTGAGTGAGAGAGAGAGAGTGAGTGATTGAGTGTGAGTGATTGAGAGTGAGTGAGAGTGAGAGTGAGAGAGAGTGAGAGTGAGAGAGAGTGAGTGAGAGTGAGAGAGAGTGAGAGTGAGAGTGAGAGTGAGTGAGAGTTAGAGCGAGAGAGAGTGAGTGAGAGTGAGAGAGAGAGTTTGTGAGTGTGAGAGTGAGAGAGAGTGAGAGAGAGTGAGAGTGAGAGTGATGAGAGAAAGTGAGAGTGAGTGAGAGTGAGTGAGAGTGAGAGTGACTGAGTGTGAGTGTGAGCGAGAGTTAGAGTGAGAGTGAGTGAGAGTGAGAGAGTGTGAGAGAGATAGTGAGTGAGAGAGAGTGAGAGAGAGTGAGAGTGAGTGAGAGTGAGAGTGAGTGAGTAAGAGGGAGTGAGAGTGTGAGAGAGTGAGAGTGTGAGTGAGTGAGAGTGAGAGTGAGTGAGAGTGAGAGTGAGTGAGAGTGAGAGTGAGAGAGAGTGAGAGTGAGTGAGAGTGAGAGTGAGTGAGAGTGAGAGTGAGAGAGAGAGTGAGTGAGAGTGAGGGTGAGTGAGAGAGGGTGAGAGTGAGTGAGAGTGAGAGTGAGTGAGAGTGAGAGAGTGAGTGAGAGTGAGAGTGAGTGAGAGTGATTGAGAGTGAGAGTGAGTGAGAGAGAGTGAGAGTGAGGGTGAGAGTGTGAGTGAGAGTGAGTGAGAGTGAGAGTGTTTGAGAGTGAGAGTGAGAGTGAGAGAGAGAGATTGAGAGTGAGTGAGAGTGAGAGTGAGTGAGAGAGAGTGAGAGAGAGTGAGAGAGAGTGAGTGAGAGAGTGAGAGTGAGAGTGAGTGAGAGTGTGAGTGAGAGTGAGAGTGAGTGAGAGTGAGTGAGTGAGAGTGAGAGTGAGAGAGAATGATTGAAAGAGAATGTGAGAGTGAGAGTGAGTGAGAGAGAGTGAGAGAGAGTGAGAGTGAGAGAGAGTGAGAGAGAGTGAGAGAGAGAGTGAGTGAGAGTGAGAGAAAGTGAGTGAGAGTGAGAGTGTGTGTGAGAGAGAGTGAGAGTGAGAGTGAGAGTGAGTGAGAGTGTGAGTGAGAGTGAGAGAGATTGAGAGTGAGAATGAGTGGGAGTGAGAGTGTGAGAGAGTGAGAGAGAGAATGAGAGTGAGTGTGAATGAGTGAGAGTGAGAGAGAGAGAGTAAGAGTGAGTGAGAGTGTGAGTGAGAGTGAGTGAGAGTGAGTGAGAGTGAGAGCGAGTGAGAGTGAGTGAGAGTGAGTGAGAGTGAGAGTGAGTGAGAGTGAGAGTGAGTGAGAGTGAGAGCGAGATAGAGTGAGTGAGAGTGAGAGTGAGTGAGAGTGAGAGAGAGTGAGAGAGAGTGAGAGTGAGTGTGAGTGAGAGAGTGAGAGTGAGAGTGGGTGAGAGTGAGAGTGAGTGAGAGTGAGTGTGAGTGTGAGAGAGAGTGAGAGAGAGTGAGAGTGAGTGAGAGAGAGAGAGTGAGTGATTGAGTGTGAGTGAGAAGTGAGAGTGAGTGAGAGTGAGTGAGAGTGAGTGAGAGTGAGAGTGAGAGAGAGTGAGAGAGATAGAGAGTGAGAGAGAGTGAGAAAGAGTGAGAGTGAGAGTGAGTGAGAGTGAGTGAGTAAGAGGGAGTGAGAGTGAGAGTGAGTGAGAGTGTGAGTGAGTGAGAGTGAGAGTGAGTGAGAGCGAGAGTGAGAGTGAGAGAGAGTGAGAGAGAGTGAGAGGGAGAGTGAATGAGAGAGTGAGAGTGAGAGTGAGAGTGTGAATGAGAGTGAGAGTGAGTGAGAGTGAGAGTGAGAGAGAGTGAGAGTGAGTGAGAGTGAGTGAGTGAGTGTGAGAGTGAGCGAGAGTGATTGAGAGTGAGAGTGAGTGAGAGTGAGAGTGAGAGAGAGTGAGAGAGAGTGAGAGTGATTGAGAGTGAGAGAGAGAGTGAGAGTGAGAGTGAGTGAGAGTGAGAGTGAGAGAGAGTGAGAGTGAGAGTTAGTGTGAGAGTGAGAGTGAGTGAGAGTGTCAGTGAGAGAGAGTGAGAGAGAGTGAGAGAGAGTGAGAGTGAGTGAGAGAGAGAGTGAGTGATTGAGTGTGAGTGATTGAGAGTGAGTGACAGTGAGAGTGAGAGAGAGTGAGAGTCAGTGAGAGTGAGAGAGAGAGTGAGTGAGAGTGAGAGTGAGTGAGCCTGAGAGTGAGAGAGAGTGAGAGTGAGTGAGAGAGAGAGTGAGTGATTGAGTGTGAGTGATTGAGAGTGAGTGAGAGTGAGAGTGAGAGTGAGAGAGAGTGAGTGAGTGAGAGAGAGTGAGAGTGAGAGTGAGAGTGAGTGAGAGTGAGAGCGAGAGAGAGTGAGTGAGAGTGAGAGAGAGAGTTTGTGAGTGTGAGAGTGAGAGAGAGTGAGAGAGAGTGAGTGTGAGAGTGATGAGAGAAAGTGAGAGTGAGTGAGAGTGAGTGAGAGTGAGAGTGACTGAGTGTGAGAGTGAGAGTGAGTGAGAGAGAGTGAGAGAGAGTGAGAGTGAGAGTGAGTGAGAGTGAGAGTGAGTGAGTAAGAGGGAGTGAGAGTGTGAGAGAGTGAGAGTGTGAGTGAGTGAGAGTGAGAGTGAGTGAGAGTGAGAGTGAGTGAGAGTGAGAGTGAGAGAGAGTGAGAGTGAGTGAGAGTGAGAGTGAGAGAGAGAGTGAGTGAGAGTGAGGGTGAGTGAGAGAGGGTGAGAGTGAGTGAGAGTGAGAGTGAGTGAGAGTGAGAGAGTGAGTGAGAGTGAGAGTGAGTGAGAGTGATTGAGCGTGAGAGTGAGTGAGAGAGAGTGAGAGTGAGAGTGAGGGTGAGAGTGTGAGTGAGAGTGAGTGAGAGTGAGAGTGTTTGAGAGTGAGAGTGAGAGTGAGAGTGAGTGAGAGAGAGTGAGAGTGAGTGAGAGTGAGAGTGAGTGAGAGAGAGTGAGAGAGAGTGAGAGAGAGAGTGAGTGAGAGAGTGAGAGTGAGAGTGAGTGAGAGTGAGAGTGAGAGTGAGTGAGTGAGAGTGAGAGTGAGAGAGTGATTGAAAGAGAATGTGAGCGTGAGAGTGAGTGAGAGAGAGTGAGAGAGAGTGAGAGTGAGAGAGAGTGAGAGAGAGTGAGAGAGAGAGTGAGTGAGAGTGAGAGTGAGAGAGAGTGAGTGAGAGTGAGAGTGTGTGTGTGAGGGAGTGAGAGAGAGTGAGAGTGAGAGTGAGAGTGAGTGAGAGTGAGAGTGAGTGAGAGTGAGAGAGAGTGAGAGTGAGAGAGAGTGAGAGTGAGTGAGAGTGAGAGTGAGTGAGAGTGAGAGTGAGTGTGAGAGTGAGTGAGAGTGAGAGTGAGAGTGAGTGAGAGTGAGAGTGAGAGAGAATGAGAGTGAGAGAGAGTGAGAGAGAGTGAGAGTGAGAGTTAGTGAGAGTGAGTGAGAGTGAAAGTGAGTGAGAGTGAGAGTGAGAGAGAGTGAGAGTGAGTGAGAGGGAGAGTGAGAGATAGTGAGAGTGAGAGAGAGAGTGAGAGTGAGTGAGAGTGTGAGTGAGAGTGAGAGAGATTGACAGTGAGAATGAGTGGGAGTGAGAGTGTGAGAGAGTGAGAGAGAGAATGAGAGTGTGTGTGAATGAGTGAGAGTGAGAGAGAGTGAGAGTAAGAGTGAGTGAGAGTGTGAGTGAGAGTGAGTGAGAGTGAGAGCGAGTGAGAGTGAGAGTGAGTGACAGTGAGTAGGAGTGAGAGTGAGTGAGAGTGAGAGTGAGAGTGAGTGAGAGCGAGAGAGTGAGAGTGAGTGAGAGTGAGAGTGAGTGAGAGTGAGAGAGTGTGAGAGAGAGTGAGAGTGAGTGTGAGTGAGAGAGTGAGAGTGAGAGTGAGTGAGAGTGAGAGTGAGTGAGAGTGAGTGAGAGAGTGAGAGAGAGTGAGAGTGAGTGTGAGAGAGAGAGTGTGATTGAGTGTGAGTGATTGAGAGTGAGTGAGAGTGAGAGTGAGGGAGTGTGAGAGTGAGAGAGAGTGAGTGAGAGTGAGAGAGAGTGAGAGTGAGAGTGAGAGTGAGTGAGAGTTAGAGCGAGAGAGAGTGAGTGAGAGTGAG